>NW_028274810.1:163039271-163259271 GCF_037043125.1 Eumetopias jubatus
TGAAAGGTGACCATCATATTTAATATTGAAATGTATCCGTCTTAGAGTAAAATGTTTAAAAGTGCACTTTTTTTCCAGGAAATATGAGTTTGCAGTTTTCATTATTTTGTCATGCATATGCTATGAAAATCGTAATTATTCATATAACATTTTATAAATCAATTTTAACTTTAGCATCAAGGATTTCACTAAATCCTTGATGCTAAATATATATATGTTTTTAATATATATATACACATATATATGTATGTATATATATATATATATATATATATATATATACATTTTTTTTAAATCACAGGTATAAGGAATTCTGAGTTGATGTATTTAATTCTAAATTTGGCCAGACCATTAGTCCTGGGTAATATCATTGCTCCTTCTTAGCAATGGTCATGAACCCAATTAAGCCACGTTAAAACCTAAAACAAAAAACAAAAGAGAAAAGTGTAGATACGGGACAGTAGTTTCTTTGGTGAACTAGAAAAGGAAGTGCTACTGTACACTTCACGTTAATCTCTTACAGCTGATGAGTACTATGCTAAAGCCTGGAAACAAGGTACGGTGAAGAAAGAACATTTTGCCTAGGAAAAAATACATTTTCAAACATGTAAACTATAAAAGGGAGATGGATTACCCATTGCTTTAAAATATTGACTGACACTATAAGAAGCAAGTCGTGTAAGAAATAGACATTTTTAATCAGTGGAAAGTAATCTAGCAATCTGCTAAAGTGATAAGCAGGAAAAGAAAATGTTGCAGTATCCCATCGTCAGAGTCAATAAAACAATTAAATGCAGTGCCATGACTCATAGCTTAGGAATGGATGTATCATGGAAATAGCTTTTTTTTAATGTAAAATGTCGCCTTCTTCTCCTCTTGCAAAAATTAGCTAAATGTAAATGCTTATTTTCATCACACCTAAAGTGAGTGCCACAACCTCAAGGTAGAATGTAATAACGTGGTTGAAGCTTGTTACATAAAGTGGAAAGACTTAATCACTTATGATACCTGGCCACATTGGCTCCTTTCCCCTAGCATAATCTGTGACATTTAAGTGTGTGTGTATGTGTGTGTGTGTAAAGACAGAGACCAGAGACCAGAGACAGACAGAGATCCGTAGCAATGAACTTTCTATCACACATACACATGTGCACACACACACACACAATTCCCATACTCTGTTTCTGTTTTTGTTCTTTACAATTTTCGAATCAATGGATCAAAGTTTTAATGCCTAGAAACACAATTTTTTTGAAACAGACTCATACAAAACCAAATTAAAATTTGAACACTATTTTTTTAAGTGCCAACTACTGACAATGTAATCAGTTGTCTTCCAGAGACAACTCTATGTCAAGACCAAAAGCCAAGCAACCACATCGACAAAAGACAGAGTAAACTTGAAGTCATCTTGTATCTGTCAATTCTGTTTTGTTTGGTGGAGCACAGACCATATATTTGCAACCCTCTAGACTCAAATCTGTGAGCCTCACTGTACTCCCTGAAATTTTAGGGACATTCTTGATATTAAAACGAGAAAAAAATAAGTGCAGATATTTTCTCAGTAACAGTTTTATAATTTCCCTCTAAAAACCATTATGTCAGTACCAAGAACAACAGCAATTAATGAAAATGTTCTTTGAAACAAGTATCTTTTCATTAGCACAACAAAATGCGTAATATTTCTAATTAGAAAAGATTTACCAAAATGGAAGATTGTCTCAAATAAAATTAAAGAAAAATGTTTAATTAATTGATTCCTTCAATTCATCATGATTCTCTCATTTAACTAACACAAAATGGAAGTTTTGTATAATGTTAAAAAGCATGTTAATTTGGATTTCTTTATCAATATGGAAAAATGTAATTTACGTAAGATGTCTAATTTTTAATAGAAATTACATGATCTGCATGCATGATCAACATAAAAGAACACTTAGTCCTTTTTGCTTATAAGGAACATCGAATCCTGGGCTGTGGGTGACAGCTAATTTCCTCGTCTTCTTTTGCCCTGCAGCTATTGATGCATGCTGCTCTTCAAGTATTATTGGAAAAAAATTAGGCATAAGCATGAAAAGAACAAAAAACAAAGCTATCCATTTTAGGCTAATTAAAACAAACTAGTTGAAAATGCATTCCTGCTATTGAAGAAAAAAGAACATAATGGTGGCCTAACCATTTTGTACGAAAAACAGACTTCACACACACAACCAAAAATGTGTTAAAAAGTACAGATGTTCCCTTAGATTAGAAAAATAAAGTTTGCTTTTAGCATATGTAAGCATACCATATGGAATTCATTTTCATCACTTCGATGCTTTTAAAAAATCTTGAACAAATACTTTGGAAGTTTGATATGGAGATGTAAAAATCTCTAATGTATGTTTTTATTCTTTAGTATTAAAAGAGTTCAAGGCAATAATTTAGGAACTTAATACTGAATGGCATAGTTAGAAACTAAACGATGCAAAATATAAAATTTCCCCACTTTTTTTTCATGGATATATGTCTTTTTACTATTCTTTTTTTTTCCATGTAAAGTTTCCTGTGTCTATAAATTAACTTCCACATTTTAGTTAATACATTCTTTTCCTTGACTATTTTTAGTGCATTCCCATAACTTTGAAATCTCTGAGAATCCCTAAATCCTGCTATCCATCTTCTCTCCCATTTTCATGACAATTGCATCTTTATTTTTTTCACTGTGTAATCTACACTGTTGTTTTCCTTCAAATACATGTTAAAAAATGTATAAGACAAATACTAACATGTAAATAAAAAAGTTTTAATGTGCTAATATTTATTTTTTTTCTTACTTTTCTATTTTCTTGTGTTTTCTATTACAGTACAGTTAAAAGCATATCTCTATTGTTTCATTCATTTCAATTTCATAAAATTGCCTCGTTTATTTATACATTAGCATATGTAACTAAAATCTTTTCACTCCATTGAATTTCACTTTTTAATAATGCTTAGATTCTTTTCAACTGGTTACTTTTCCCTCTCCATCCTCTCCTACAAGCCTCTATTACGTAACATATTTTTCATGAAGGATGAGGAGTTTTTCTAGCTTTTCACATAATGAAAAGAGATCCACAATAATGGTAAAAATAGCCTTCATTCTAAGTTGCATTGATAGGGAAAACCACCTCTTTCTATGTTTTTATTTCCCCCAAGTGCCTTCTGTGTTATAAGAGTATGTTGAGTCCTTGGACCTGGCTGACTGGATCAAAATTTTGAAACTTCCTTTGCATAAAAATAATCTGGTTAGCCTCTTTAAAAATGAAAATTTTAGATCTACACCCTGAAGACTGATTCAGTAGAGGTGAATGGGATCTGTATTTTTAGAGTACATATGTGATTACAATGGATGTCACTAGAAAGACGCTTTGACAAACACTGAAATAGATAGAAGGATACACTGTCAAGCTTATATTTTCATACAGATAGTATCCTTTATACAAGAGTTCCCAAATAATGTTTCCTCTTCTCTTAGCTTTTCTTCTTGTGTACATCCAGCATAGTTAGTATCATTGAATCATAAGACAATGGCCTCAAAAGGTAAGCCAATATATTCTTTTTGTTCTGCTCATGTAGATGATACAAAGAATATTTACAAATACATCAATTTGCATCCCGGTATAGAAGTAACATAGTTCCTTCTAATTTTAAAGTGTTTTTTTTTTTTTATAGATGCAGTCTGGTGTTATGGAAATTACACTAAAACTTAAGATTTGGTGTTTAATTTCCAGATATTTAAGTTTTGTTAGTGGATTTATTCTTATTAATGATTCCCACCTGAGCTGTGAAGGAATTATCACTCTTATTTATAAAAATAAACACACTCTCAAATATTTAACATTGGAAATACATTGTCCATACAGAAGAAAGGTCAATTTCCCTGTCAGCTTTTGCTTTTTTCCCTTGGAAATTCATCTTCTCCTTGGGATTTTCTGGCTTGGACTATTGTGATCACCAGAGACTAAACCCCATGGATTCTCAGCTGCTTCTCCCAAGAAGCTGGTTAGGCATAGAATTTGTAAAAGGTGAAATATAAAGCAAACAAATAGCACAAATAACATAGAGTACAATTTGCATTATTGCTGATGCAAACAATGGTTGAATATAAATCTTTCTCATAGGTTGCAATCTAGGACAGGTTGGCCTGAAACAGTTCTAGTTTATACCAGTGTGATTATTAATGGTTCTTCCTTTCAATCTCAAGTGTCCATTTTAGGATGATCAATTACATGGTTTCTCTACCTATGTACAACTTTGAATCCACCTCCTGTTTTATATGTCCCAGTAGATTCTCACTGCGTATCTGGCAGTTGGCCGCTATGTAGAAGAACCGATTTTATTTTCATGGTTTATGAAATATAGACCTTTATAGAGTTATACTCCCTTTGAAATCAAGACTAAGAGAACAATTTAGCCTAGGTGACAGTGCTATTATCTTGCTCATTCAGGTTCAGTTTCTCTTATATAATAAATAGGAATTTGGTGAATGACTTTAGAAAGTGACTTGGTTTTTTAGTTAACCAGTAGAAAATGAATACCTTGTTTATACAATAAACAAAATATCTACATAAAATAAGGCTAAAGTGGCTGAAGCATAATAGCCAGTTAGGGAGGAAAAGGAAGGAATTTGAGAGTGAGGAGCCAGATAGTATAGGCTTTTTACGGCTAGTGAGGAGTTGGTTTTATTGTGAAAGGAATCCATTAGAGGACTTAGGGAAATAATACATCTCATAAATTAGGCTATAAAGGATGGTGGCTTAAACTCGTGTGGTAGTAATGAAAATAAGAAGTAAGTGGGCTCTATTTTGAAGATAGTGTTACTGAGGTTTGTGGAAGAGTGGATATAGGAAAAGCATGGAAAAACTAAATCAACAGGACTTCCTATGAGACAGTAGGTTTGGGATAGAAGAGAAATCAGAAGTTCTCTTTTGATCTCATTGGTTTTCATATACCTGTTAGAGATCATACAGAAAGAATGTCGAAAAACATAGTCCAATATATGGATCAGGTGTTCTGGAGATAGGTTAGGACTAAGAGATAAAGACTTGGATGTCATTGGCGTATCAATGATTATGTTTTTTTTTTTTTAAGATTTTATTTATTTATTTGAGAGAGAGAGAATGAGAGATAGAGAGCATGAGAGGGAAGAGGGTCAGAGGGAGAAGCAGACTCCCTGCTGAGCAGGGAGCCCGATGTGGGACTCGATCCAGGGACTCCAGGATCATGACCTGAGCCAAAGGCAGTCGCTTAACCAACTGAGCCACCCAGGCGCCCTCAATGATTATGTTTTGAGTCTGTTCCAGGGTTGGATATACCACTGTCATCAAACTTTGTACAGAGAGCCCATAACTCTGATATGTTGTTTTCCTATTCCCTATTTCTTTAAACACACTCTCTTATGGTCCACCACAGTGAGCTTCTCTTTTTCATAATAAATAGAATAAAAAGAAATATACTGTCATATAATAAAGATGTATATGTTAATTACTTTAAGTAAACGGTCTTTCAACTAAACTCCCTTTGAATAGACTGATTGGATCACCAAAGATTCTTTGCTCCCTCTTTGTGCATATTGACTCATGGTCTAGGCATGCTTCATGTTTGCAACATGTTAGCCACTTTCTTGTTTGCCTGGGCAACCTGAAACTTAATGCTTACTAAAAATTGGTTATACATTTTTTAATATTTCTTATGACAATTTTAGTAGTTATCTATGATATAATTTAATTTGAATACCAAACAGACTAATGCTACATAAATGTGAAATTAGAGTGGGATGTTTGAAACCTAAGTTGAATGGCTTGAAATAATTCAATATAGGTTATTAACTAAAAAATTATTACTGTCAAATTAGATGTGAACAAAAAAATAATAAAAAAAACTGATATATCATAAAGGACTAAAATTGCTTTATATGTGTCTAAATTCTTGTTCCACTTTAAAGAGAGCCCAAATGCCCATCGACTGATGAATGGATAAAGAAGTTGACATATATATATATATATATATATATATATATATATATATATATACACACACACACATATTGTAATATATATTACATATACATCTTTATATATGTATATTTACACATTGTAATATAGATACATTACATTGTATATATATGTGTATATATATGTGTGTGAATATATATATATGTAAACCATTGTGTGTATATATACAATGGAATATTACTTGGCCATAAAAAAGAATGAATTCTTGCCATTTGCAGCAATGTGGATGGGAGCTAGTGTGCTAAGCAAAATAAGTCAGAGAAAGACAAATATCATATGATTTCATTCATATGTGGAATTTAAGAAATGAAACAGATGAACATAGGGGGAAAAATAAGAGAGCGGAAAACCATAAAACAGACTCTTAACTATAGAGAACAAACTGAGGGTTAGTGGAAGGGAGGTGGGCAGGGAAATGGGTTAAATGGTGATGGGTATTAAGGAGGGCACTTGTTGTGATGAACAAGTGTTGAACCCAGTGTTGTGATGAACACGGTGTTGTATGTAAGTGATGAAACACTAAATTCTACTCCTAAAACTAATATTACACTGTATGTTAACTAACTGGAATTTAAATAAAAACTTGAAACAAAAAAATTTTTTAAAAACAAACTGATAATAATGCTCATAGTTAATGCATCATTGGTAGTTTATGCAAGAGTAACAGCTCAGAACTGTGTATAAGCAGAACTAGACTAAAAGAAGATTGGTCTCATATCAAAAGGTTGATAAATCAATACATCTATGCATGTTTTAAATTAAAACTGTTCAATGTACATATGTATCATTTCTGTTTTGCTGCTTTAATTGATCCTTTTTTAGGTCAGACTAACTACTGCCCTAATATCAGATAATAGAGTTTTTATGGGAACTTCAAGAATTGTTTGGATGGTACTGCTATTCTTTAAAATTTAAGATTTAAGAAAAACTGTAAAAAATGTTCTAAAGAGTAGGTCTTTCATACAACCTAAAAATATATATATTGCAAATACCACTATCTCTTCAGCACTGAGTATTAATCTAATTGCCCCATATTTGGTTGCATTTGTTCACACTTACTGATTCCAGGCCATTCTCTCCCACTGACTGCCAAACCCATTGGAATCCAGCAACTATGGACATGGCTTTTGCTAAGAACACCAATTACACTTGCAATATTTATCTAACATGGTATTTATCAGTTGAGACTATGGCAATTCTCTTCTTAAAATGCTCCCGGTCTTCATTTTCAGTGACAATTCTGACTCCTGCTTTTACCTTTCTGGTTGCATATTGAGGATTTTCTTCCTGCCCCTTCAGTGTTAGTCATCAACAGGTTCTTATACTCTCCTGCTTCTTTTCCCTCTCGACATACCTCATTCTTCTGGTTTCAACTGCTATCTATATGCTGCTGTGTCCTACTGCGAACAAGGCTAGGTTTATGCTCAGAGCAATAAATAGCCTTGATCATCCTACTACCTATTTAACATGGTACATGGATGTCATATGGGACCTGAAACTGAAAGAAAAACATATATAAATGTATGTGCAGATGAACATGGCTATGGATAGTTAAGACACTCCTGAAGACTTCAAGAAGAGAAGAGGACAGATTCTACCTGATGATTTATTTTAATGTTAGAGCTATTAAGAGAGCATGGCATTGGTGATAAGATTGAAAAGGACGTCAGTGAAACAGAAGAGATTATGCAAAAAGACTCACACATAGATAGACATTTGATTTATGGAAAAGGTAATGCTCAGATCTTCACAACAATTTGTTCTGAGCTCATTGAATACCTATGTGAGAAAAAAAAACTTGATCTTTGCAACATATCACAGATAAGATACTAACTCCAGGTGCATTTTGGATTTGAATGTAAAAAATAAAAATAAATAAGTAAAATCCAAATAAAAGCTTCCAGAGTGAATCACAGTATTGTTACTAACTTTAAAGTTAACCAAGATTTTATAAACAGAGTACGCAGTACTAACCATAAGGGAAAATAATTTTGAATTGTAAAATATTAAAATTTAGAATTTTTTTTATCCAAGTGCAACGTTAAGATTATGAAAATGCAAGCCAATGAGTGAAGAAGATATTCAAATACATTTATCAAACAAGCAATTGATATCCTAAGTGTACTAATAACTCCTACAAATCAATATTGTATTCACCAGCAATTCAATATTATAAATGGGCAAACCACCTGAACAGGCATTTCACAAAAGATCAACAGCATAAAAATATGCTGATTAACAATCAAAGAGATGCAAATCAACACTAGTCAATACACAGGTCGAATGGTGGCACTTTTAAAAGTCTGAAGAAAACAAGGTTGAAGAATAGATGAAACAATCTGTACAGTCATATTTAACTCCACACACATATATTCTAAACCTACTTAAAATCGTAGTTATAAATCAGTAGAAACATATACAACTGTGAGTCATGTATAAAAGTGTTCCTACAGCAATTGTTATAATAGGCCCAAAATGAAAACACCCAAATGGCCACCGAAAATAAAGGCATTAAATAAATTGTGACCTCGTCTTACAGTGAAAAACTGTATATAACAATTAAGTAAATAAACCACAGTCGACATTACTACATGTATAAATCTCAGAAACATAATACGGAGTGAAAGAATTTAAAAAAATCTAAAGTTTTTCATATGATTCAATTTCTATAAAACTCCAATACAAGCAGTGAGAATCTGTGGTGTAAAATTTCAGGATATTGGATACTACTGGGGAATCAATGGAGCTAGATATTAGGAGAGATGGGGGTCTTCTGGGATCATGGTGATGTACTAAATCTTGAAATGTAAATTTATAAAACATGCAGTTTCCTGTGGGTGTGAATTATACACATAGTAGGTAAAACTACCTGATACTCAGTTTAAATATCTAAACTCCACAGCTATTAAGTGGCTAACAGAGAGTTTTAACCAAAACATGTTTGAGTCCAAGTTATCCATTAATATCAAATAATATTCTGGGAAAAATAATCCTTCATATAGTGATGTTTATAACTATATTAATTTTAAACTTTTAATATTTGCTTAAGGAAATTTGTTCAGAAACCTAAAGAAACTTGTATCTTTGTCTAAGTAACCAAAAATTATTGTTAGATCTTATAAGAATCTCTGTCATCATATGGAATTTTGAATACGAAAAGAGCTACTATGGAGAATATAATAGGCCACATTCGTAGCACTACCTGGGAACACTACCATTTCTATGAATCACTCTCAGACACAAAAGGCTTTCAAAAAAAAAAAAAAAGATTATTACCAACATAAAGAGAATGTTGTCAAAAAGAAAGGGTAAAATGACTAAAATCACAGATTAGTGAAAGAAAATTTTCAAAAACAAGCACTTTATTGCTCCGCAACTTTCAATCAAATAGTTTACAAAATAAAATTATCTACCGGGTGATTTGATCTAATTGGAGGTCTTTTCATTCATTCAACAACAATGTATTCAGGCAGTGTTCTATGTGATGAGAATATAGTTGGGAATAAGACAAACAAAAATCTCTGTCTGTTTCCATATAACTTAGATCTGATGTGGGGAGACTATGAATAAAAAAGATAAACCAATTATATACATATACTATATCATATATTATATATGAAATCTCATATATAATGAGATTTTACGTATATATATATATATAAAGTTATGAGAAGTAGAGCAGTCCCTGTGCAGTTTCATTTTCTGAGATTTCAATTACCTGCAGCCAACCATGGTCCAAAAGTAGATGATCCTCCTTCCGACATATGGTCAGAAGGTCAGTAGCAGCCTAACGCTATCTCATGATGTCTATGTCATTCCCCTCACGTCATCTCATCACGTAGGCATTTTAACATCTCACATCATCACAAGAAGGGTGAGTACAGTACAGTAAGATATTTTGAAAGGGAAAGACCACAATCACATAACTTTTATTACATTTATAACTGGTCTATTTTATTATTATGTTGTTAATTTCGTATGTACTTCATTCATAAATTAAACTTTATCATTGGTATATGTATGTAGAGGGAAAAACATAGTATATATAGGGTTTGGTATGATCCATGGCTTCAGGCATCCACTGGGGGTCTCGGAATGTATCCCCTACGGGTAAGAGGAGACTACTCTATGTGCTAAGGAAAAACAAAACAGGAAAGGGTAATGTTGAGGTATTATGCTGGGGGAAGGGGAGGGTATGAAATTTAAATAAGGTACCGAGAAAGGCATTGCCAAGGAGACATATAAATGAATAACTAAAAGAAGTGAAGAAGTGAACTGTGTACAAATCTTGGGGGAAACTGTTTCAGGCAGAGGAAAATAGTCTAAAAATCCTGAGGCTGGTGCTTGGCAGTCATGTTCAACAAGCTCCCAGGGGCCAGACTGACCGGAGGGAGTGAGCAAAGAGTGGTGGGATATCAGGTCTCAGAAGAAGCTGGATGGACAGAACATGTGGAACCTGGTAGGCCCCTTGTGAGTACATCAAATATTGGGGAGTTCTGATGAGAGGGATGATAGTTTTTTTTTTTTTTTAATTTTAATGAGATTGTTTTGACATCTATGTGGAGAATAGACTGAAGGGTGGTGGTCATGGAATCAGGAAAACAGTAAGGAGGCAATGATAGAAATCCAAGAAAGAGACAATGCTGGTTTGGAACAGAGTGGTAGCAATGGAAGAGGTTTGAAGTAGTCAGATTACAAATACATTTTGAAGGTAAAACTCTGATGTTGTTCAAGGATAGAATGGGGAGCTGGAAAAAGTTCATGATGGTTCTTAGATTTAGGGCTGGAACATTTGGAAGGATGATGTTTATCTGCTTGAGGTGGGGAAAACAACAGAGAAGCAGGTTTTTAAGGGGTGGTTAAGACGAAGACAAGGAGTTCATTTTTGAGCTGTTCAGTTTAAGATGTCTATGTACAGTCAGCTATACAAATCTGGAGAGACTGGGGCTGGAAATAAAATTTGGGAATAATCTGCCCTTAAGCAAGCTAAAAGTAGAAGACCATATGAAATCCACCAGAGGATAAATGTAGGTAGAAAAAAGAAGAGGAAAACTAAGGACTGAGCCCTAGAGCACAACACACAGAGAACAGAGAGGTGAGGAAGAAACAGCATGGTGAGAGTGTCCTGAATGGCCAAGCGATGAAAAAAAAAGTTTAACAAAAAAGCTAAGTAAGAAAGTGTTTCAAGAAAGAGTGGGTCATCAAGCAATTAAATGAGGACTGAGTAGTGTGGAGGTCACTGAAGTCTTTGTTAAAGACAAGTGGATTGGTGGGGATGACAGTAGGAGTGGGTTCAAGAATATGAGAGGAGAGGCTTCGGAGGTAAGGACTACTGGTATCCTCAAGTTTGTCGCCTGTAAAAAAGAAGACAAATAGAGGGATAGCTGTTAAGATGGGCGAGAGGGGAATGTTCAGGAAGGAGCAATAGCAATACAATAGTAGAGAGGAAAAATGGAGGGGTATAAGAAGAAAAGCTTAGATATTTGGAGTCATGATAGGTTTGAGGTGTATATGTGATGCTAAAATATTGCTGCTTGCGCAGTCTCATAAACAAGGACATAGAAACTCACTGAGGTTGTTGCTGACATTTACAATTTTATATCCTAAAGGTATTAGAAACAATCACTGCAAGCAAAACAAAGAATCAAGTCATGTTGGAGGTTTTGGAATATAAATGCATTGACATTATATATCAGCTATAAGCTTAGTTGTTTAAATTTTGAATAAGCATGTTTTTTATGATGTTTCAGAATCACATTTGCAATTCTCATCTCTCTCCACACTCCATGAATCTCTCCCACACGCAGAGCTTCCGCTGACTTCAAAGAAAACATTTCACGTGGAAGCAATAGGACTGTGTTAAGAACTGAACCCAAAGAAAATGCAGATACGGCAAACACGTTGGGAGAGAGGCTTGACCATACAGTCAGTGGGTGTTTGCAAATGTATGGAGAGTCCATTATGGAAATGTATCCTTTCAGAAACAAGTTGAAATTGTTACCGCAAATTTTACAAAAAGGCGCCCAGGCACTATTGATCTTTACGACAAGACAATGTACCTGTGTCATTTTGATATAAAGCAAAAATAGAATCACATTCATTGCTTACTTGTCGAAACACATCAAGATCTTGAGACATCTAAGATTTTTATAAAGAATAATTTTGCCAGATGTCTGTATATATGCACAATCAGACGTGCTTAAAATGTTTTGACATTTAAGCCAGTTTAATTATTTAAAGGATTTTGACTTTTTGGCCCAGGACATGTTTATTCAACAAATATGTATTCCATTATTCCATTATTAGTGAACCCAAGGCAATTTACCAGACACTAAGGGAACACAGAAACGGTGGGACAGAGAGGTGGTTATGAATAGAGGAGTTTGGCCATACTAAGACATGTACACGCACATTAATGTAAATGTTATGTGAAAATACATGGAAGCTTGGGATTGGGAAAGGTAAAACAGTAGTTTATAACTTCTCTTTACTGACAATGACAGGTTTCTTTCTCTAAAGAAAAATTAAAACTTGGAAAGAACTGGGCGCCTGGGTGGCTCCGTCGTTAAAGCGTCTGCCTTCGGCTCAGGTCATGGTCCCAGGGTCCTGGGATCGAGCCCCACATCGGGCTCCCTGCTCCGCGGGAGGCCTGCTTCTCCCTCTCCCACTCGCCCTACTTGTGTTCCCGCTCTCGCTGTGTCTCTCTCTGTCAAATAAATAAATAAAATATTAAAAAAAAAACCTGAAAAGAACTAATAAGAGTTCTATAGTTATTATCATTAAACTCACAACAATATACACCATTAAGGTGAAATTATCTTACAAAGAAGCAATCACTTAATTTTCAACATCCATTTTATAGTTTACACTTCCAATATATAAACTACAGGTAATTTATGTAAAAGACACATGCCACGTAGAAGGCCAAGTAATATTTTTTTTAAAAAAGTTAGCTTCTTATATCTATTAACAAATTGACTGTCAGATTTAAGAATAAAATGAAATTGCTTATGTACTCTATAATTTATTCCTCTTTTCCCCTTTCCCGCTCTCTCTGACTCTCTCTCGTACCTTAGCTCTGTTGACTTGACTGCCAGGGTAATTTTAAAAAAATTAAACCATAGTACCATGGCTTCATACCAAAAATATATTGCTGTGCATTCAATTGCAATATTTCTCCTGAGGCCAAAACAATATTTTCACAAAGAATAATGCTATGCAAAATAACAGGAAACATACTGTGAATAATGTCTTACATATGAAATACTTGGTGCTGTTACCAAAACATTGGTTTTGTGTATGCAAATCTAAATATCCATAAAGAAATGACAGCATAACAGTTTAGGATATATTAAGTATATTTCAGTTGTGAGCACTTTATCAATTGTTAGGGTTAATTTTCCTTGAGAAAAAAATTGCATGGTTGAACTTATAGGAAAATTAGAAAAGCCCATGGATTATAATTTTACCCAGAGTCAAAAATATTAAAAGGTGGCTTGAGATCTGCAGAAGCCCCTGCCGCCGCAAGCGTGGAGACTTTGTACCGCGTCCCGTTCTTAGTACTCGAATGCCCCAACCTGAAGCTGAAGAAACCGCCCTGGGTGCACATGCCGTCGGCCATGACGGTGTACGCTCTGATGGTGGTGTCTTACTTCCTCATCACCGGAGGAATAATTTATGATGTTATTGTTGAGCCTCCAAGTGTTGGTTCTATGACCGATGAACGTGGACATCAGAGACCAGTAGCTTTCTTGGCCTACAGAGTAAATGGACAGTATATTATGGAAGGACTTGCATCCAGCTTTCTGTTTACAATGGGAGGTTTAGGTTTTATAATCCTGGACCGAGGGAATGCACCAAACATTTCACAACTCAATAGATTTCTTCTTCTATTCATTGGATTCGTGTGTGTCCTATTGAGTTTTTTCATGGCTAGAGTATTCATGAGAATGAAACTGCCGGGCTATCTGATGGGTTAAAAAATGCCTTTTGAGAAGAAATCAGTGGATATTGGATTTGCTCCTGTTAATGAACTTTTTAAAGGCTGTACCCATCCTCTGATGTGAAATATGGGAAAAGAGTGAAACAGCAGAAAAGAAGCATCTAGTGAAAAATCGGAAGCATATTAAAGCTTGAACTAGAATGCTTGGTATCAAAGAGACAAGCTTATCACAGTATTTTTTCCTGCTGGCCTATACTGATGTACCAATGATGTTAAGTGACATTTTCTTCTTAGTTTTTCATTTCTTAAAATATACTCCATTTCTACAACTGTAATATTGAATAAAGTGATTATTTTTTACAGCCCCCTTAACATTTTTTTGAGATGACATTTCCAACTTTGAAAAATGAATGTAAAAAATCAGGAAGCAAGATCCCAAAAGCTGAGAACTTTGCACAGATGATCAGCTTTACCTATGGTGCTTTGCCTTTAAACAGAGTGCGTGACAGTACATTATTCAGATATGTATGTAAGACTGTTTTTGTGCACAATAAGCTGTATGAAAGGAGCAGAAATAAATAATTTTTCTCATTAGTAAAAAAAAATATTAAAAGGTGAACATTACTACACACATAATTTCTGATGTTCACTATGAAGTAGCATAAGGTCATTTATCTTAAAGTCAGCAAATTTCTCAAAATAAGGTTATAATATATAATGAGGACATGGGGAAAATATTCCATACAGGTGTGGAAAATGGTCTACAATATATTAATTTGTTGCACTGATTTCTTTGCTTGTTTTTATGAGTTTCACCAATGTTCACTTAGTTTTAATGTCTGTGCACAAAAGAAAGAAATGACTAACTTTCCAAATTGTCATACTTTATTATTAAGCATTCCATAATTTTTCTTAGCTTCTCATTTTAAAAAAATCAACTTATTGTGAATTGAACTTTGGTCAACTAAAAGAGTAAAAATATTATATGCAGTTATACTTTTAGAATTCATAAATATTTCTAGTAATATAAATTATGTAAAATAATAAAAATCCTGTCAAGAAATTAGTAGTAATGAGTAATTCTTCTGACAATGTAGAGGAGAAAAAGCCATGTTTAAGAGCCAGTCAGGTATTTATTTTACCAAATAATATACTTTGTTTATTTTCAGCATTTCTATCTATAAGTTATTTTCAAAACAACACTAAAACTAAACAATAGGTAAATAAAAAAACGTACCACCTACATCTTTGACGAATACATCTCCATGAAAACCTGGAGAGTCACATTAAATTTAAAATTCTAGACATCTTGCATTATCATGCAGGAATGTGCCTATGCAGGGAGAGCTAGACTTTGGTTCCAGACCCTAGGCCCACAGTCTGCCTTTCTTTTTTCCCCACTCTGTACTGTGAGGGACCTTACGTTCCTCCTTATGGACACCATAGTCTGTGGGTTAAAGTGCTGTCCGCAACCCCAACCCAGAAGAACAGCAACCCCTTGGCCATCACCAGTCCATGGTTGTACCCATAAACACCTGTGGTGGGGTGGGTTAACACATGTGAGGCAATCTGCCCTCTGGAGGACAGATCTGCCAAATAGGCCCCAAAAGGACAGAAAATTCCAGGTCTGATAAACAACACAGTCCAGAAGAGGTGAGTATACCATGGACTTCTGGCCCTTTGAAGTGGGGTATGACCAGAAGAAGGTCAAAACAGAGGCTGTCTCAAGCACAGAACTCAGAGTATTTGCCCTGTCTGTTCAGTTCTAAGCAAAAATGTTCGCTGAATTTGAAAAACACGATCAATATAGATGGAGGAGAGGAAGGGAGAGAAAGAGTTATAAGAATCAAATTGAGTAGAGAATTGATCTTGTAGGGCCTCAAAAACAGTGGTCAGGTGTTTAAGTGTTATTTTTAGTAGCCGAGAAACCATTGGAGGGATTTTTGTTGTTCTATTTTGCTTTAATTTTATTGTCTTTATTTTTTTAGAGCTGTGTAAGGTTCATAGCAAAACTGAGAAGAAGGTACAGAAATTTCCCCTGTACTCCCTACCCCCCACATTCTGGTCTTCCTTGACTTATGATGGGTTATGTACAAAAAAACCCTATCATAAATTGGCAAATTGTACATTGAAAATGCATTCTTTAAATTTTTTAAAACTATTTTATTTATTTAAGAGAGAGAGGGAGAGCATGAGCAGGGAGGAGGAGCAGAAGCAGGCTTCCCACTGAGCAGGGAGTCGGGATCCCAGGACTCTGGGATCATGACCTGAGCCAAAGGCAGCTGCTTAACTGACTGAACCACCCAGGTGCCTCTGAAAATGCATTTAATATACCTAACTTACCCAACATCATAGCTTAGCCTAGCCTGCCTTAAATGTGCTCAGAACACTTACATTAGCCTAAAGTTGGGCAAAGTCATCTAAAACAAAGACTATTTTATAATAAAGTGCTGAATATCTCATGTAACTTATTGAAGACTGTACTGGGTATAGAATGGTCGTAAGTGTATCGGTAGTTCACCCTTGTGATCACGTGGTTGGCTGGGAGCCATGGCTGGCTGCCACTGTCCAGCATCATGAAAGATCATACTGCCTAGCCCGGGAAAAGATCCAAACTCAAAATTCGAAGTATGGTTATTAGTAAATATGTATCACTTTCTTACCATTGTAAAATCAAGAAATCATCTAAGTCGAGGACCATCCTATACATAGCCTCCCCATTATCAACATTCCTCACCAAATTGGTACATTTGTCACAATTGATGAACCTATATTGACCCATCATAATCGCCCAAACTCCATAGTTTATACCAGGGTTCACACTTGGTGTACATTCTATAGAATTGAGTAAATGTATAATGACATGTGCCCATCATGATGGTATCCCACAGAGTATTTTCACTGCCCTGGAAATCCTTTGTGTCTCACCTATACAAATCTCCCCTGTCTCCAACACCTGAAAACCACTGATTTTTTGCTAACTCCATAGAGTTGCCTTTTCCAGAATGTCATATACTTGAATCATAGAGTATATACTCTTTTAAGATCAGCTACTTCCACTTAATAATGTACATTTAAGGTTTCTTCATGTTTTTTCATGGCTTGGTAGTTCATGTCTTTCACTATTGAGTCCATTGTCTGGATGTTCCCCATTTGTTTTTTCTTTTTTAAATTTTATTTTATTATGTTATGTTAATCACCATACATTATATCGTTAGTTTTTGATGTAGTGTTCCATGATTCATTGTTCGCATATGACACCCAGTGCTCCATTCAATACCTGCCCTCTTTAATACCCATCACCGGGCTAACCCATCCCCCCTCCCCACTCCCCTCTACAACCCTCAGTTTGTTTCTCAGAGTCCATCGTCTCTCATGGTCCGTCTCCCCCTCCGATTCCCCCCCTTCATTCACCTACTAAAGAACATCTTGGTTGCTTCCAAGTTTGGGCAATTATGAATAAAGATAGTATAAGCATCCTTGTGCAGGTTTTTGTGTAAATATGAGTTTTGATCTCCTTTGGGTAAATACCAAGGAGCATGGTTGCTAGATCATACCCAAGTAGGCTTAGTCTTTTAAGAAACCAAGAAACTGTCTTCCAAAGTGGCTGCAATGTATTTCATTCCTATCAGCAATGTAGAAGACATCCTGTTCCTGCACATCCTCACCACCCTTTGGTGTTTTCAGTGTTTGCATTTTGACAATTCTAACAGGCATATGAAGGTAAATCATTGAGTTCAACTATGTTCATACTGATTTTCTGCCTCCTGGATCTGCTCATTTCTAATAGAGTGGTACTGAAGTCCTTCCAATAATGAAAGTGGATTCATCTATTTCTCCTTGCAATTCTAATGGTTTTAGCCTCACATAGTTTGACACTGTTCTTAAAGGCATACGTATTAAGGATGTTATGTTCTCTTTAAGAATAATCCCTTTATGATTATGTAACACCCTTCTTTGCCACTTAAAAGTTTTCCTGCTTTGAAGTCTGAAATTAATATATCTATTCCTGTTTTCTTTTGATAATGTTAACAGTAAAATTTTCTTTATCCAATTACCTTTAGTCTATAAGTGTCTTTTATTTTAAGTGGATTTCTTGTAGACAATATGTAGTTATTATTTTTTTTATCCATTCTATCTCTGTCTTTTAATTGATACATTTAGATTATTGATATTTAGAGTGATTTATATATCTTTGGATTAATAGTACCACATTTCTTACTGTTTTCTATTTGTTGCCCTTTCTTTGTTTCTGTTTTGTCTTCCACTATTTTTCTGCCTTTTGTAGTTTTAATTGAGCATTTTATATTATTCCTTCTTTTCTCCTTTTATAACATATTAGTGTTTATCAGCATATCAATTATACTTCTTTTTTTTTTTACTTTTTTGGGGAATGCTCTAGAGTTTGCAACACACACACACAAAATGTCAGCTAATCCAAATTCATTTTTCATACTTTATAATAACAAAATAATCGCAATTCCTTTCCTGTTCCTTTTATTTTTTATTTTTGTTTTCATTTTTTTTTAAGATTTTATTTATTTATTTGAAAGAGAGAGACAGAGAGAGAGCACATGAGCAGGCACAGAGGGAGAGGGAGAAGCAGACCCCAGCTGAGCAGGGAGCCTGACCCTGAGATCATGACCTGAGCTGAAGGCAGACACTTAACCAACTGAGCCACCCAGGTGCCCCCTGCCCCCTCCTGTTCCTTTTATCATTGTTGTCATTTACTTCACTTTTAAATAAGCATTCATAAGCATAGGTATGTAGATAGATAGATAGATAGGTAGATAGATAAGCATATACAATTAAATGCATCATTAGTACTGTTTTGAATAAACTATTATCTGCTAGATAAGTGAAGAATAAGAAAAATTAAATAGCTATTTTACTTTCACTGATTCCTTCTTCACTGCTCTTTTTATTTTATGTAAATCTGAATTTTTGACCTATATAATTTTTCTTCTCTCTAAAAAACTTCTTTTAACATTTTTGCAAGGTAGGACTCCTGGCAGCAAATTCCTTCAAGTTTTGTATGCCTGATAAAGTCTATTTCTCTTTCACTTTCGAAGGATAATTTTGTAAGGTATAGAATTCTAGGTTGGCGTTTGTTTTTTCTCTCAACACTTTCAATATTTTTTAAAAGATTTTATTTATTTATTTGTCAGAGAGGGAGAGAGGGCATGAGCATAAGCAAGGGGAGTGGCAGGCAGAAGGAGAAGCAGGCTCCCTGCTGAGCAAGGAGCCTGATATGGGACTCGATTCCAGGACCCTGGGATCATGACCTGAGCTGAAGGCAGACATTTAACTGACTGAGCCACCCAGGTGTCCCAACACTTTAAATATTTCACTCCATTCTCTTCTTGCTAGCCTGGTTTTTAAGGAGCAGTTGGATATAATTCATATCTTTTCTCCTCTATAGGTAGATGTTTTTTGCCTTTGACTCCTTTCAGGATTTTTTCTTTGTATTTGTAGTTTTTTTTTTTTTTTTTTTAGATTTTATTTATTTGAGAGAGAGAGAGAGACAGAGATAGTGAGAGAGAGAGAGAGCACAAGTGGGGAGGAGAGGGAGAAGCAGGCTCCCCACAGAGCAGGGAGCTCGATGTGGGACTCGATCCCAGGACCCTTGGATCATGACCTGAGCCAAAGGCAGATGCTTAACCGACTGAGCCACCCAGGCACCCTGTATTTGTAGTTTAAAAATAATAAGCCTAGGTGTAGTGTTTTCTGTTTGTTTGTTTTGGCACTTATCCTGTTTGTTGTTCACCTAGCTTCCTGGATCTGTGAATTGGTGTCTGTCACAAATTTACAGAAATTCTCAGTCGTTATTGTTTCAAATATTTCTTCTGTTTCTTTTTTTTCTCCTCCTGATATTCCCATTATCTACATTACATCTTTTGTATTTGTCGCACAGTTCTTGTATATTGTCTTTTTCCTCTTTATTCTTTTGCTTCAGTTTTCTTTTTCTTTTTTGTTTTGTTTTTATTTTTCATTATTATGTTATGTTAATCACCATACATTACATCATTAGTTTTTGATGTAGTGTTCCATGAGTCATTGTTTGCATATAACACCCAGCGCTCCATGCAGAACGTGCCCTCTTTAATACCCATCACCAGGCTAACCCATCCTCCCACCCTCCTCCCCTCTAGAACACTCAGTTTGTTTTTCAGAGTCCAACGTCTCTCATGGTTCGTCTCCCCCTCCAATTTCCCCCCCTTCGTTCCTCCCTTCCTGCTATCTTCTTCTTCTTCTTCTTTTTTTTTTAACATATATTGTATTATTTGTTTCAGAGGTACAGATCTGTGATTCAACAGTCTTGCACAATTCACAGCATTCACCATAGCACATACCCTCCCCAATGTCTATCACCCAGCCACCCCATCCCTCCCACCCCCCACCACTCCAGCCACCCTCAGTATGTTTCCTGAGATTAAGAATTCCTCATATTGGTGAGGTCATATGATACATGTCTTTCTCTGACTCACTTATTTTGCTTAGCATTTGCTTCAGTTTTGAGTGATTCTTTTATATGTCATCTAGTTCTGAGATTCTCTCTTCAGTTGTGTCCAGTCTACTAATATAACTATCAAAGTCATTATTTCTGTTACATGTTTTTGTTTTTAGTATTGCTATTCTGTTCTCAGGATTTCTATCTCTTTGCTTACATTGCTTATCTTGTCTTGTATGCTGTCTACCTTATTCTCTAGAATCTTTGGTGTATTATTCATAATTTTTTAAAATTTCTCATATGATAATTACAATATCCCTGCCATGTCTGTTTCTGATGTTTGTTCTGTCTCTTCAACTTATATTTTTTGTCTTTTTGGCATACCCTATAATTTTCTTTAAAAGTGGACATCAAGTACTGGATAAAATTAACTGCTGTAAACAGGACTTAGTAATGTGGAGGTCAAGTTTGGGGGAAGGGGAAGGTCAAGTTTGGGAAAGGGGAGCCATTCTATGGTTCTACGATTAGGTTTCAGTCTTTTAGGAAGCCTATGTTTCTGGACTGTGAACTTCACAAGAGTTTCTCTCTCTCTCTTTTTTTTCCCCTCTCCCTAAAGGTGAAACGCAATGGCTCCAACTAGCTAAAGTTGGTATTTTCCCTCTCCCAGGTCAGTTAGCCTCTGATAAAATCTAATCAATTTAGGTTTGGTTAATTAGCTTCCCCTCAAGGCAGGCCTTATTAAGAAGAGAGTTCTATAGTGTATTTCAAAATGGTTCTTTCCCTCTTCTTTAAAAACACAAAGGGATTTAACTTCAATATTTACTTCGGGAGACTGGTTGAGCTCCTAAAGGTAAATTTCACAGTATTGGGCAGAGAGTCCTTATGATTGGGTCCCCATAGAGTTTCTCACATTCAGAGTTGTCCACGTTGAGACTCCAGTAATTTGTTAGTAATATTTTGGATTACCTTACCTTAGCATTGGTTTGCACAGTGGTTTCTGCTTGTGAGTCTCTTTTTAGGTAAGCTGTGATGACTTGTAGTCACCTTCCTCTCCACTTGGGGGACAGTGGTTTGTCCTGTGTCCTCCTTTCTTTTGTGGATTCAAGAAGAGTTGGTTTTTCAGTCTGCTCAGTCTGTACTTGTTGTTAGAATGCAGTTGCGCTTTTCAAGCTCCTTATATATAGAACAAGAAACCACTGGAGAATTTTTAAGAGAGAAGAGACATGCTCTCTTTTTATGATCTAAAAGATCTGACTGCAAGGGCCCCTGGGTGGCTCAGCCAGTTAACATCCAACTCTTGGTTTTGGCTCAGGTCATGATCTCATGGGTTGTGAGATGGAGCCCTACATTGATCTCCCTGCTCAGTGGGAAGTCTTCCTGAAGATTTTCTGCCTCTGCATGACCACCTACACACTCTCTTTCTCTCTATCTCAAATAAATAAATAAATCTTTTTAAAAAATTAAAAAAAATTAAAGATCTCACTGCTTTTTGAGAATATCTAGTTGGCCACTATAACAAAGACAGGGAGACCAGTAAAAAGACTACTACCTCACTAAGGAAAAATAATGTAGCTTGGACAAGAATTAACCAGTATAAGTGGTAAGAACTGATTGCATTTTGGATCCATTTTGAAAGGGAGAAAAAAAATCAGTGATGGTCATAAGGTTTTTGGCTTTAGTGACTGAGCTAATAGCGATGCCATTTGTTGAAGTGGAGAAAGGGGTAGGAAGAGAAAATCATGATGTTGAAGACATGTTAAATTTGAGACTTTATTAAACATCCTAGTAGAAATACATTGAACACTTATTTGGATGTATTTGGCCAAAGCTCAGGGGGAGAAGTGGGAGAAAATATGAAAATTACCAAATGAAGGTGGAGAAGGGATAGGTGGAGGTAGAATAAAATCCAAGCAAATATAATGTTCTAGAAGTCATGCAAAGAAGAGTTTTGAGGCAGAAAATGTGATCAATTTCATCAATTGCTTCTGCAGAGTGGAGTAAACTGAATACTGAGACTAAAATATTGGATTTGGCAAGACAGACGTTGTTGTTGGCAACAATGACAAGAGTGGTTTCAGTGGTTGAGAAGAGAGTAGGAGGTAGAAAAGTGAGCATTTCAGCTAAAGTGATAGATTAATCCATATCAACATCCATATTGTGAGTGAGTTACCATTTCCTTTCTCCCCCACAAACATTCTTTGCTTTGTGGTATCAAAACCACATGGTTGTCTTAGAGATGATTATTCCCTTGCCTGTATGTCTCCCTCTGCACATTTCTTGGAACATGTTGCTTATGCACCAGAGACTGGAGTTCAACAAAATACAGTATTTTTACTCATATATTTCTCCTTTCCTCTTCTCTCTCGCTACCATCCTCTTCCATTTTATTCCTCTTCCCCTTTCATTCTTTCTTGCTCTTTTCTTTCTTTTTCTTTCTTTCTTTCTTTCTTTCTTTCTTTCTTTCTTTCTTTCTTTCTTTCTTTCTTTCTTTCTTTCTTTCTTTCTTTCTTTCCTTCCTTCCTTCCTTCCTTCCTTCCTTCCTTCCTTCCTTCCTTCCTTCCTTCCTTCCTTCCTTCCTTCCTTCCCTTCTTTATCTCTAGGATAAACACAGGTGTTAAGGGCAGTTGTGTTTAACAGAATCTAAGCCATATTCAGGGCACTATTTTTTTCACTTACAGCTACAACTTTATTATTGACTTAAACCATCATTCTATCTTCTTTGAAGATGTTTTCCTTTCTGAGAAGCGTCTCATCACCCATTCTGAATGGACTCCTGCTAGATCATTTCTACACTTCTTTGTCAATGCCTGAACTTGCTTGAATGAACATTTGAAGTAGACATTAGAAGTCTATGACTAAAACTAAAATCCATTGAACACACTCACTCTCTTAACATTTTATTACCCTTTTGATGTCCATAGGTTCATTAGTGATAGATCCTCCTTTTTTAGAACATTAGTAATTAGGGTTTCCTCTCTCTCTCTCCCTCTCTCTCTCTCTATCTCTTTGTTAGCCTGTTTAGAAAGTTGTCAATTTTACTTATCTTTTCAAAGAACAAGATTTGTTATTTTTCTTATTGTTATCCTTTTTTGACTTCATTGATTTCTGCTCTTTTAGTATTTATTTCCGTCTGCTTGCTTTAGGCCTACATTACTCTCCTTATTCTAGTTTCCTAAGATAGAAGTTTAAGTTTTGGTTTTAGATGATTTAATCTTTACTAATATATGTATTTAATGCTTTAAATTCCCTTCTAAGCCCTGCTTTTACTGCATTCCATAAATTTTAATATGGCATTTTAATTTTTATTGAATTCAAAATAATTTTTAACTTTCCTTAAGACTTCTTTGATTTGCGGCACCTGGGTAGCTCAAAGTGTCTGCCTTCATCTCAGGTCATGATCTCAGGGTCTTGGGATTGAGTCCCGCCTTAGGCTCCTGCTCAGCGAGAAGCCTGCTTCTTCCTCTCCCTCTGCCGCTCCCCCTGCTTGTGCTCTCTCACTCTCTCTACCTGTCAAATAAATAAATAAAATCTTAAAAAAAAGAATGCTTTAAAAAAAAAGACTTCTTTGATTCATGAATATTTAAAATTGTGGTGTTTGATTTCCAAATCTTTGCTTTATTGATTTGTAGTTTCATTACATTGTGGTTTAAGAACATACTTTATATGATTTCTATTCTTTTAAATTTGTTCGGGTGTGTTTTATATCCAAGATGATCTATCCTGGTAATGACACCATATGAGCTTAAGAAGAATATGCATTCTACTAGTGCTAGATGGAGTATTTTGTAAAGGTCAATTAGATCAAGTTAATTGCATTGTCAAATCAACAATATACTTACTAATAGTCTGCTTACTTGATCTATGATTACTGAAAGGGAGTGTTGAAGTCTCAAACTATAATAATGGATTTGTTTCTCTTTAGTTTTAGCAGTTTTTGGATCACATTTTGACACCCAATAGTTAAGTGCGAATACATTTAGGAGTGTCACATCTTGGAGGATTGACCTCTTTATCATTTAGGTAAAGTATTAACTTATCCCTGGTAATTTCTTTGTTCCAAAGTCTGTCTTAAATTAATTTGGCTACTCCAGCTCTTTTTTTTTTAAATTTTATTTATTTATTGACAGAGAGAGACACAGTGAGAGAGGGAACACAAGCAGGGGGAGTGGGAGAGGGAGAAGCAGGCTTCCCCCTGAGCAGGGAGCCCAATGTGGGGCTCGATCCCAGGACACTGGGATCATGACCAGAGCTGAAGGCAGACAATTAATGACTGAGACACCCAGGTGCCCTCCAGATTTCTTTTCATTAGTTTTAGCATGATCTTTATCCATCCTTTACTTTTAATCTATCAGTCCTTAAAGTAGGTTTCTTAAAACTATATGTTTTGTTTTATTTGTGTTCTTTTTGTAGATTCTTTTTATCCATTTTATGTCTTAATATTTTTTAAATTGTCATGGATAATACATATTTAAAGTGATTATTGATAAGTTGGATTAATATTAACCAGGTTTGTAACTGTTTACTTTTCATTGTGGTGTTTTTTGTTTCCTTTTTTCCTTCTTTTGTGTTTTTAATTGGTCATTTTACGTGACTACTTTTTATCTTCTTTCCTACTATAGCAAACATATTTTAATGTTTGCTTTAGAGTTTCCATATACGTTTTTAAGTACTATATGTCCTTCTCCAGGTAATACTATACCTCTTCATGTGTAGTGTAGGGACCTTATAATAAGAGTATTCACAATTATGTCCTTCCATCCTTTATGACATTGCTGTTATTCATTTCACTTATCCATATGCTGTTTTTTAGATCAATTAAGAAGAAATAAATTTTAGTTTAGTTTTATTTATTTTTTCCAACACTATTTCTTTCTTTATGAGTTTTTGAACTACTTTATTTTCTTTCTCCCTGAAGAACTCCTTTTTACATTTCTTGCAAGGCAGGTCTATTGTTAACAAAGTCCCTATTTTGTGTGGAAAAAAAAAGCTTTATTTCTCCTTTACTTTTAAAGGATTATTTCATTTAATCCTTTCACTTAAAGAAATCTAAGTTTTCTTTTTTAACACATTAACTATTTCAGTTTGCTCTATTCTTGCTCTCATGTCTACTGATGAGAAGTCTGCCATAATTCTTATTCTTTTTCCTCTATATACTAACATTCCCTCCCTACCCCAGATTATTTCAAGATTTTCTTTTTGTCTTTGGATTTCTGAAGACTGGATATATATGCCAAACATAATTATTTTGGATATTTACCCTGATTTGTGTTCTTTTAGTTTCCTGAATCTGTGGGTTTCTATCTGTGATTAATTTTGAAAAGTTCTTACACATAAATTGTATCTTCCTGAATAACTTCACTGTTGTTGGATATTTTCTTTTGTTTTTTTCAATCCATTATTTTTCCATGATAACCTGACTAGGAATTGGGTTGTATTTAATTTTTACTGTAGCTGTAAATACTAGGCTTTCATTTCTTATAGTGTTTTTGTTTTTGTCCCTGCTCTTGAGCTTGGGTTTGCTACAATATAGCAAAAAATATAAATATGTTGCAAGTCTCAAAACAGGGATAAAACTGGTCAGTGCCAGAAATGAAGAGGAATTTGAATGTAGAAAAGTGAGAGCGAGTTGATGCCAAAAAAATACCTCGAAATTGTGTGAACAGATATGTACACATCTGAACTTCTAACCCCTGGATAAGGCCAAAGGCAGAAACTCATGTACTATAATAGTAAGAAAATGAGCTCCTCTTACACATATGTGTCTCAAAGCTTTTTAGGTTGTAATCTATCTTTTTTATACTAGAGTCCTGTTGGGGTGGTAGTTCAGTGTGGGGAGGTGGAATGATCTAGAATCTTAAAATTAAATGTCAGTGTTTTACTGAGCCTGTGTGTGCATTTATTGACATTCACAAATATTTCTCTGGTGGTATGGCATTCCCACTGCTCTTTGCTGAGACAGGAAGGCAAGTGTGACTAGAGTGACAGCAGGGCTAACCTAAGTAAAGTTAAAACTCTGGTATAGATTTTTTCTTGGAGAGTTGGGCTTTTCTGATGGAGAATGCTCTGGTTCTATTTCATAGTGATTAGTATTTGCTCTCAGCTAAAGCCTCTAGGAGACCTTTCTTGAGTCTTCCTTCTAAGAACGTGATGGGATTAGTGTAGGCAAATCCCACAGGAGTGTACAGATCTCTATTCAGACTCCAACCTCCATGGCTTTCTCACTCTTCTGCTAGTCCATACTCGGCCTCCACCAATTTGTCAGTTGATCTGACAAAATTATTTAAATTTAATTAAAATTAAATGCTTTTATCTGTCTATGACTCCAGTGGCTTCTGCTCCAGGTGTGTAGAACTCAGCTGTGACTCTCTGGATCCACATGTCTCTATGAATTTTGGGGTGGCAGTTTGCCCCCCAACCTCAGTTTTCTTTTGGGTCCAAGAAAATTCCTTGCTTTTCAGCTAGTCTACTTTGTCTTATTGTAAGGATGGTAGTTATGACTTCAAAGCTCTTTATGTGTCAAAGCTGATACTGGAAGTTACCATTAACATTTTAAGTTTTGTAAAATATCAAAGTAAAAGTTATTTTGGGAGATAAAAACGTTGGGATAGGTTTTATTCAAAACTATCAGCGTTGGTTCTACTATCTGTGTATTTTCACTATTTTCAAGTAAGTATTATGAAAGATTGTTTACACTTCATTAACTCCTTCTATTCATAAGTTAAATAAATGTGACCATATCTAAGTTGGCATTTCTCAGCTCTCATATAGCTCAATAGGTCATATTCTAACTCTGTATGCATCAATTAACTCTATATCATATTCTTCAAATGGTGAAGTAGTTCAGGTACAAGGTATTAAGTAGAAAATTATGTCAAACTAAAAGTAAGTGATGATATACTGTTGCCCCAAGAAATCTCACAGAGTTGGAATTTCCTGTCTATTTGTGTAGTTTATATAATTCTTTTAACTGCAAATTCTGGTTTCTAACTGAAGTCTATTCCTGTGTTTATTTATGATATCCATTCATTAGATTTATAAATGTATAGCTGTTGCATAACTCTTTAGGTATGTGCACATAAAATAAATGAAAACAAATGCTTTCATTAACACAGCTGCTCTATAATATTTAGTTCAAATAATTCTGTATTGGCTTCCCACAGGCAAGAGACTTGGGAAAGAAAAAAGAAGGGAGTATTAAAACACAAAAATATTCCTCCTTTTATTCAAGAAACCCAAAGTAGAACTGACATTTGTGCTCTAAAAGCACATAGAGAAGAAATATATGAAGACATAAATAGCATAAATGTTAACACTAAAATCATCACTTTTATAGTACCACCCAAACACATGCTATTGTCCTTTCGGGAGTTCCAGGGTTCTCAAAAAAAGGTATTTTTAAAGAGACAACGAACCGTATCTTTGCAAAATATGCTTCAGGTTTGTTTTAAGACATTGTGAAAATTCAGAAATTTCAAAGCAAAAGGAAACCATTTTAGACCACTAAGAGGAAAAAGCTTTGAGAACGTATCATTTTATTCCCATTCAAGAAAGATTAAGCCAAATTCATATATTAACTGCATTGTGTCTAACTCCTGGCCTAAAATAGGATTTTTTTTTAACTTATAGCTGTCTAGCCAGCATGCATGATTAGTGGAAGACAAGGAGGGGAGGGATTGGCAGAAAGTTTGCTTATAACTCACAGTGCAACATATGAAGATAGAAATCCTGGATGGAATGTGACAAAGAAAAAGGGAAATATATTGCTGGTCTCAAAACAAAAAGATGAAACTGGCAAGTGCCACAAATAAGGGGGAGCATAAACATAAAGTAATGAGAGTAAGTTGAAGCCAAACAACCCATAGGTCATATATGACCAAATATATCTATGTTTGGACTTTTAATGCCCAGACAAGGCCGAAAGTAGAATCCTATGTATCATAATAGGCTGGTCTTGAGCTCTCTACATAAAACCGGGAACTAGAAGGCAGTTATCCACAAAGTTTCTGCTCACTATAATAGTTACTAGGGCTGCCATAACAAATTATCATAAAATTGATGGCTTAAGACAATATATATTTATTCTTTAATAGTTAAAACAATACATATTTATTCTCTAATAGTTAAAAAGCCTAGAAGTCCAAAATAAAGATGTCAGCGGGGTCCTACCCCCTCCAAAATCTCTAGTAAAAAGACCCTCTCTGTCTTCTTCCTTGCTTCTGGACACTCCTGGTAATCCTTACCTGTCTGGACTTGTGGCTCCATCTCTAATTAGTGCATCCACCTTCATAGGACCTCCCCCTAACTTTGCATTCTCTGCTTTTCTCATAAGAATATCAGTCATTGGATTTAAGATCTACCCTAATTGCATCTGCAAAAACTTTATTTCCAAATAAAGTCACATTCCAAGGTTCTGAATTCTTAAGGGACAGTATTTAACCCATAGTACTCATGATGTCAAGAATGTGGTATTGAAGTGGGGCACTCACCCCGGCTAGGGTTTTACATAGAGTTAGCAATGCGAAACTATAAAGTCTGTCAAGTCTACCCTGGTACCTGAATTTATATCACCTTATAGTGTAGAACATCAATTCTAGATAGTTACATAAAGTATTATCCAGGTTAAAAAACCCATAGCAACTTGTCAATATAAGAAAACTCCCCCCCAAAAACTAAAGTTTTCCACAATTCTTGGCCCATAAATGATCCCCAAATAACTTGAATTTGTTCTATTGATCATCTCTAAAGCTTTATATGATGCTAGATCAACTTAATTTGTCTTTACATATTTCATTATTAGCTTCTTATGTCTAATTGTGTATAGAAGACAAAGGGTATGAATGATGGACGACAAGTGAATTTATTTTGATTCAAAACCTACTTTTGACAATAACCAGCTAATTGACCTCACGGAATCTGTTTCCTCCCCAATAGATTGGGGATTACCATAAATCTTCTGCTTACAATGCAGATTATTGTGAGGACAACATGAAACAGTGAATTTGAAAGCATGATGAAAACTGGAAGATACTATGCAGATAAATGCAAGGGTTTAAGGACTTCGGAAAATGTCTGTCATGTGTACACATGAATACACATGTGTACACAGAATAAGTCTGTGTAGCCAATGTTTAAAAGTTAATAGAACCAAAAATGATCGAAGTCTCAGAAGAAAAATCCTAAAAGTGGTCAAAGATTTTCTTAAAGGAACAGAAAATTTTAATCAAGTTCTTCTACCTAAATCGCATGATTTTAAATGGTGAAAGTGAAATTAAAAAAATTAATTAAAAAAGCCGAGCATGTTCTTCAGAAGGTGAGCAAATAGGTTCAACCATCACTAAGCTTCAGACTATGCTAAAAGATTTTACGTCCAGGTTTATCCTTAGGTTTGAGGCTAAGTCTGAAATGACTTTCCTCTGCTGACTTCCTAGGTAGATTCACTGACATGTCCTGTAGGTCACACTTATCAAAAGACATTAAGATCCTAGCAGTAAAGAAAAAGGCTGCTCCTGAGCTCAGTTTGCAGAGTTTCTCTGGGCAGCAAAGCATTGCCCACTGTGATCCACACACTATAATAGCACTATTAGAATCTTATTTTTCTTACTGGCATTAAAAAACAAATTAGGAGATTTCTTCTGTGCAGTGCAACCTATTTTGCTGTTAATATTATCTTGGCTGCAAAGGGCTATGGAAGTCTAATAAGTGAAAACAGTGGCTTTCTAATACTGGAAAAATCCTATGCTAATTTTATTCCCACAATGCTGAGGCCAAATCAACCAGAGACTGACTTTTACCACCAGGACTGTAGCTCTTGGTTCCCGGTTAAGGCAGCCTACTAATTCCATATTCATTCTCTCCAATAAAGAGTAGATCCAACAGAAAGCCTTTTAAAAACAATTGGAATAAAATATGTCTTTCGTTGCATCTTTCTTACATCTTAATGCAGTAAATGACACAAACTTTAACATATAAAAACACATGTATACTGGTGCTCACAATTCTTCTGTCCAGCCTCTAATTCATCAGGCAAGATTGCCTCCTCTATTGTGTACACATTAGTGAAATTAAGTATGCTGGACTAATTCACTTCAGGAAACTTCTATGGTGTCATATTGTTGGAACAATTAACAGCTCCATCACTGATCCAAAGTAAAAAGGCAAATTCCCAACAGAAAACCTTTCCAGCTCAGGTCCCTTTTACTAACTTCCAATCTAGATCTTCTCTGGTCTGCTTTCCCCATTTTTCATCCCATTGCTTTATATTTTTCCATCTTCCAAACTCCTCCCTACAGACAAATCTACTTGGCTTTGAAGTTGAATCACTCTGGAATTTATCTCCTATATCTTCCTCCTCTTGTTCCTGAATTTTACACAGAAGATTAGTTCCACACAATCCAGAAAACAAGCCTGACTACCAGGAAGAAATGCTAAAGCTGAACTGGAAACTCCCATTCCTTTTCTTCTGATAAGAAAATTGCTATGTGCCACGCATGTAACAGGCTTAAAGATCAAAGTGTTGGAAAGATAATTTTGGCTTTCAAAGGCTTTCAGTAATGGGCAGGTGATCGCAGGAGATACCTGAAAATATACAACTCTAACACAGGACAGGAAGTGATATAGGTAGTGTTTTCTGAGATCTATGAGAAGAAAGATGATAAAATATTAATTTTGTTCAGATAGGTGATAAGCCATATAAAGAAGATGACCTTTTTTTAAACAATGTGTAGGGACCCATGGCTGACAGGCTATAAGTTCAGATTAAGGTATCTTAAAAGTATAGCATCATCACATGAGACAGATAAAATGTAAGAAAAAAAGAAAGGAATATGATCACTACCATGACCCAGAATAGTGTTTCTTTAATGCACAATTAGAAAAGAAAAATGATAATTCAAAACCAAATATGCAGCTTCTGCCTACCTTAGTAGTATATAGTACAGTGGATTGGGGAAGTGATTTTAGAAATTTCTGTGCTATCTTCAAAAGTCTGTAATATTTGTTGCTCACCTGTACTATTATTTTATTTTTTTGAGTTGTATTCACTTTTACTTAGCCTAGCCCTAAGCAGTACTCACTGTGAAATCATGAATTTCAGGTGCTATTAAAAAAAATGTACAAGTACTAAAATACATTATAAGTGCTACTGATAACCCAACTATAAATAGTCTTGCATTCTTTGTAACTCAGATCACAATTTGGGAGATGGTAGGTGGTCTATAAGTCTACAAAGCCCCCAACTGTAGATATACAACATTTCACTCCTATAGAAGCTACCATTTTTGTCATCTTAATCTTTTATTCAAGGGGTACTTATTGTTAAGAACGTAAGTCTGAATATTGGATACATTGCTTATCATTTCTGTGACTTAGCAATCTACTTAGCCTCTGTGTCTCCATATTCTCCTCTGTAAATAGGAAAATGATATCTACCTTTAAAAGTTATTTTTAAGGTTGAGTGAAGCAATGTACTCAAAGCCTTTGGCATGGTCGTTGGCACATGCTAAACAAACCATAAACTGTGCGTGTTTGTATTATATTTGCATTATCTAACAGAGTGAGAGTATTACCTCCAGAAATAATCTATTGAATTTCATTTGGATTACCGGGAAATCATTTTCTTACACTTTCCCATTTATTGATTAGTTTGAAGCAGAATAAGAGAGTGCTTTTGGCATATGTAAATTCATGAAAATTGTGAAGGTTACCAAAAAAATTCATGACCATAATCTTCTCCAACTAGCAGGGAATCACAGAAGGATAAAAGAATACAATGGCAGCCTAAGATTATTTCTTTTTTTTAAAATAAGATTTATTTATTCATTTATTTGAGGGAGAGAGGGAACACAAGAGAGGGGCAGAGAGAAAGGGAGAAACAGAGCCAGACAGATGGATATGGGACTTGATCCCAGGACTCTGGGATCATGACGTTGAGCCGAGGGCAGACACTTAAACCAACTGAGCCACCCAAGCACCCCCTAAGATGATTTTATATAGTAGTTGCAATGAAATGACCATTAACTATGTCCCTAATGTATATAGTGTTTCACTTAATTCTCCTAATTTTACACATTAGGCAAGTAAGTAGATGAGGAAATGGAAGCTCTAAGGGTTTAAGTAACTTGCCAAAATTAAAGGCACAAAGACAGATGACAGGAATCAGGTTAATCTGAGCACAATGCATATGTTCTTTTATGCTTTATCCAAGTAGACATTGGTGCCTGCTGTCGTTCTTCTAAGGAGATATGGGTCCCACAAAAAAGGGAGGAGAGTACTAAAAGCCAACTTTGTTTCCTAGACAGTTTTATTCAGGGACATTACAGAGTAAAATTTCAACTAATATATCCTATTAGAAAGAAAGGAAGAGCAGAGGGAATTTGTGATGAACAGAGAAACCTATCAGGAAAAATGAATCTCTTTTTCCTTGCACATACTTTCAAAGCCGTCCTACAGGCATGTCAACTGCAATGGAATGATTAGGGTAAGAGCTGCAACATTAAACACAACACGATGGTGAGATTAATCTTAGGTATTTAATGAAATACCATCTCCTCTTTGAACCAGTCTGACAACTTGGTGACAGTACCGATCTGTTCATAGGCCATTTAATTAAGAACTAACTTTATAGTAGTAACCTATTATGGTCACCAAATAAAATTCCTGTTTAAATCAAGATGTTTTCCTGGCAGCTTCTTGAGGTCAAAGATATCTCTTGCCATACTTGAAAATAATCTTTAGTCATTTTTAGATTAGGTTATGATCCAAGTACCACCAATTTCTCATTTTAAACTTCCATGATTACCTTTCTTAAATTTTAAGTATTGTTGCATTTTATGCATTTAAAATGCTTATCTCCACTGACAAAAAAATGTGGGTTTTTTGTTTTTGTTTTTTTTTATAATATACAGGCAAATGTTATTATGTAACATCTGGTGTTCGTTTACATTATTCAAATCAGCCATATTTGTTCTCATAAAAATTTGAGTAATTATGTATTCAATAAGGTTATGAGGCACACAGAGTTTTATAAGAATAGAAAGAAGATGAGGCTAGAGAGTGTTAATTTGGCATTGGGTTTCTTTTCTTTGGATTCTCTGAGAGATGCTTGACCCATGCTCTCTAAAGCAATAAAAGTTTCCATTCACATTTTATGTAATTATATTTGATCCTTTCCTCTCTGACAACAGTTTTTGGAAATATTTGAGAAAAATTAAAGCCATCTATACCTACTATAATTTCACTCTGGTAGGAAGCTGGGGGTGAGCAGGAAAGAAGAAAGAGGGAAACAATATTTATGACATATACATTTTAATTATATTATGTTACAGCTATTTGAAGATGAAATGCAGTCTTATTACCTCTTATTCTCATTATCTATAGGTCAGATCTAGTCTACCTATGAGACATATCAGTTTTATACTGATAATATTTTCATACCAATAAGTTTATGTTTTTAAATAAGTCACAAGGATAAAAGGTGCAGCATAGGGAATGCAGTCAATGGTATTATAAAAGTGTTGTATGGTGACAGATGGCAGCGACACTTGGGGAGCAGAGCATAACATGGAGAGTAGTCGAATTGCTATGTTGTACACAAAAAATAATTTCATTTTTTAGTACATTTGGAAAACCTTATGTATACATCTTATTTAAAGTCTTTAAAGCCTTTTCATAGTTGGTATCTCATTTTGGTCCTCACCTGTCTCTGAAGAAAGTACGGGAATCAATATGCTATTAATTTTGTAGATACAAAAAATGAAACCTCAAGAAGCTACTGGTCTGGTTGAATTGCTGCAGTTGGTGTGACAGGACCTCTGTTAGAGGAGAGACCCTCTCAGACCTTGAAGATAAACCCTGCTCTCAACATTTGAAATCCATTTTTTAAAACAACAAATAAACCTCATATAATATATTTGATTTTTCACAGAAATTTGTAGACCATAAAATTTCCTTTACAAAGAATTTTATTCTAAGCAGATAAATCACTTTTAGAATCCTTATAGATGCTACCTTCCTCAGCTTGAAAAACTATATTCCCACCAAAAATAAAGCTGAGGAGTATATATACTGTTCCCATTTCAAAGGAAACAAACCAATAACCTAAAGTGTCAAAAAGCAAGTGCAGAATCCCAAATCACTTTGCATTTTGCTTTTAGCTCTTTTAAAATCCTTCCTTCAGAATTGTTGAATTTTTAAGCTATTAATATTTTATGTTATAAAGAAATAATTATCCCTTTATTTATAATTATTTTAAATATTCTATCTACTCAGCATCATTAAATTGTAAACCTTTTAGCACTAGGAACCTATTTTAATGTTGAAGCATCTGTTATTATGTCCAAATCTTCTAAAGCGCTACCCATACATTATACTAATGTAAAAATAATAATTTTTTAATGAGTAAGATCTACCATGTGCTATCCCCCCTTTTAATGTTTAACAAGCATACAGACATTTTAATAGATCATATTTTTTCACTGACTTGTTTGAAATTAACCACAAAATTTTTCAATAGTAGCTAACCCAGCAAGAGTAGCCTAGATTAGCAGACAAGATGAAGAATAATATCCAATCCATATTCAGTGTGTAAATGGTGAATTCAGTGATTACTACTTTCTCATTAAGAATAAGTTCAATTATGCCACAGAACACTATTTGGTTTAATGAGGAATTAAAATGAATGGAATTAGATTTAGACTAGAATCTCATGAGCATTAATAGAGTGATTAAAATGGGTGTAAAAATTTTTACTTTTTGTTTATTTCTCATTCTAATCAAGATGCTTAAGATGGTTAAGTCATATAAATCATTTTTTAACTGAAGTTGCCATTTGCATCAACTTATTTTTCTCTTTGACTCATAAGATATGTGTATTAAGATATTTAGATCAATTTTCACTGTGAAAACATTACATTGTTTTTTAATTTGCTAATTAAAAGAACACTAGAACTAATATAATAATTGTTAGCATTTACTGGATGCTTATTATTTTTCAGAAAATGTGTTAAATACTTTCATATATCACCCCTTGGAAGCCCTCCCAACCATCCTATGAAGTAAGCATTCCCATTATATTTACAGGAAAATTACCTTTATAAGCTTAAATGACTTACACAAAGTCACAGGGTGTGGTCAGCAGAATTTTGATATGACCTCCAAGATCCTCATCCCTTGGTGTACATGCACTGCATAATCCCTGGATCTGTGAATATGATGGATTTCATTCCTAGGATTAGGTTGTCATTTGGCACAGATCATTTTAATAAAGGGAGATTATCTTCAGTGGGACTGACCTAATCAGGTAAGCCCTGAAAAAGGACTGATGTATTACTGAAGCCAGTGATTCAGCCAGAGAGACTAAAAGCATAATGGGGGTTTGATAGGAGAAAAAGTCTTCTTTTTTCTTTTAAGATAGAGAGGGTCATGTAGCAAGGATCTTATAGTGGCCTCAGTGAACTAAGAATAACCCAAACTAGACAGCCAGCAAGTACACAGGGACTTCAGCCCTACAACCATAAGGAACCAAATTTTGCCAAAAACCTGAACTAAATTTGAAAGTGGATTTATCCTAAGAGCCTCCTGACAAAAACTAGGTCCAACCAACACCTTGATTTCAGGCTGAAAAGAAACTGAACAGAGAAGACAGTCATGCCATTCCTGGACTTCTGATCTACAGAACTGTGAGCTAACTGTAACTGTATGTTACTTTAAGCCATTATGTGTGTGGCAATTTGTTACACAGCATAGAAAAACAATACACGGGATGTCAGAATCTACACACAGGAGACATGATTATATTGTGTCTACCCCTCCATCCTATTTCTCCAAGCAGTCTAGACGCTCCTTCATGGAAACATAGATTTATTTATTGCCCTTGACTGAGCATGTCTTTCCACACCCTGTGTGAATCAACTTGACTTAATGGAAAGTGAACTGGATTTGGAGACAATAATATTTATCTCACACATTAAATAAATGATTCTGTTTATTCGTTTAGAAATGTCTTGAACAATCTAGCATATAGCAAGAGTTCAGAAGATTTAGTTTGCCATCCTGCTCATAATTAGTACTCAAATGATAAAACATGAAAGTCACCAAAAATATAGTATATCTATACCAGTTATACATTGAAAAGTTGCTTCCGTTTCTAATGTGTTTCTTGGCTTAATGTCGTTTTCAATGAAGGCAAAAATTCTACTTCTTATCCAAAGTTTGCTAGATTTACGAGTATTTCCCTGATCTCCCAGATGGAAGTGGGAGCTTTTTAATGGATTCCAGTTTTATCTTATAAATTGCATATATACATGCATGTTATTTTCCATAAGCAAGTTTAACGACTTATACATGTTCACATTGCAAGTTCTCAGCATAGGAGTACATGTGTAAGATATGCAGTAAATATTTGCTGAATGAGTTTTTAAAATCTTCTAAAAAAGATAGACAACTCAGAATGTACAAAGATAAGGTAAAAGATTTCTGTTGAAGAAGATTTCTGCTTGATAAATCTTGGTATATAGGCATTTAGACAAACATATCAAATACATTATTTAACATTCCTTTCATTGAACATCAAGAGAATAATTATTTTGTTCAACAAATGAAGCATTGGCGTGTAGATAAAATGTGTAGGGATTACTTTCAAGTCTTTAGGGAAATTAGGAAATGGAGATTGGAAAATGTGTTTTTCTAAAAAATACCTACTCGAGCCTTATGACATATTGGCACACATGGCAAGATTTCATCCTTTTTATGGCAGAATAATATTCCATTATATACACACTGCATCTTCTTTATTCATTTACCCACTGATTTACACTTAGGTTGTGGCCATATCTTGGCTATGGTACATAATGCTGAAATAAACATGGGGGTGTATATATCTATTTGAATTAGTATTTTTTTTTTCAGATAAACACCCAGACATGGAATTGCTGAATCATATGTAATTCCTATTTTTAATGTTTTGAGGAGCCTTCAGTGTTTTCTATGGTGGTTGCATCAATTTATAGTCTCACCTCAGTACACAAGGGTTCCCTTTTCTCAACATCCTTGCCAACACTTATTATTTCTTATCTTTTTGATAATAGTCATTCTAAAAGGTGTGAGGTGATATCTCATTGTGGTTTTGATCGGCATTTTCCTGATGATTAATGACATCGAGTATCTTTTCATGTCCCTGTTGGCCCTCTGTAAATCTTTACTAAAATGTTTATTCAGATTTTCTGCCCATTTTCAAATCAGTTTTCCTTTCCTTTCCTTTCCTTTCCTTTCCTTTCCTTTCCTTTCCTTTCCTTTCCTTTCCTTTCCTTTCCTTTCCTTTCTTTCCTCTCCTTCCTTTTCCTTTTCTTTTCTGGCTATTGTGTTGGATGAGTTCTTTGTATATTTTGGATATTAGGCCCTTTTTAGATGTATGATTTACAATTATTTTATTTCATTCAGTAGATTGACTTTTCATTTTGTTGATGATTACCTCTGCTGTACAAAAGTTTTTCAGTTTGGTGTAGTCTTTGGACTTCCTCAATCTGGATGTCTGTTTCCTTCCCCAGGTTAAGGAATTTTTCAGCCATTATTTCTTCAAATAAGATTGTTGCCCCTTTCTGTCATTCTTTTCCTGCTGGGACCCCTACAATAAGAATGTTAGGATGTTTGATGTTCTTTCCTGAGGCTATTTTCTCTTTTTCTTTCTTTTTGATGCTCTGAATGGGTGAGTTTGTGTGCCCTGTCTTTGAGTTCACTGATCCTTTCTTCTGCTTTATCTTGTCTGCTGTTGAACCCCTTTAGTGTATTTTTCAGTTCAGTTATTATATTCTTCAGCTCTATGGCTTCTGTTTGGTACTTCCTTACCTTTCCTATCTCTTTTTTGAAGTTTTCACTGTGTTCATCCATTCTTCTCAGCTCAGTGAGCATCTTTGTGACCATTGCTTTGAACTCTTTATCAAGTAAATTACTCATCTACATTTCATTAAAGTCCTCCCCCTCCCCCCCACCTGAGGTTTTATCTTGCTCTTTCATTTAGAATGTATTCATCTGTTTCTTCATTCTGCTTGACTCTCTGTATTGGTTTCTATACAGTAGGAAAAACACCCATGTCTCACGGTCTTCAAGGAGTGGCCTTATGTAAAAGAAGAAACTTTTTATTCAGTGCTGTCCCAGCCCTTTGTTGTCTCTCAATCCTCTGTGCTTTTCCAAGTAGTCTAATATAATTTTATTAGCTCCCAGTAGTGATAATGTGCCAAGACATGTCAGTGTCCCACATGGGAGAATCTCAGTCAACCCCTGGACTTAGGCTGACTGGAAAACAGCAGCTTTTAAAAGTTTGCAAACATATATAATCCTGAGGGGTCACAAGCATAAGGGCCACTGAACACCAGAGCCAGATGATCTGGAACTGTCCCATGGGTGTTCTAGCTTCCTATGATTAATTCTCAGTTTGACCTTGTTAAGGAGGACAGAATGCTCTGGATGTATTTCAGTGTGGTCACTTGTCTTCCCCTACCTGGAAGCAGAAAGAGATCTTTCTCTGATCTTGACAATGAGAACCTGGTAGGGTTTTTAGAGAAAAATGTATGCAAGTGTGGACGTCCCCCCAAGAATGGGTCCCCTCAGAGTTTCTTTTTTTTGTTAAATGTTTTATTTATTTATTTTTGAGAGTCAGAGAGAGAGAGAGAGAGAGAGAGGAAGAGGCAGAGGGAGAAGCAGGCTCCCCGCCTAGCAGGGAGCCCGATGCGGGACTTGATCCCAGGACCCTGGGATCATGACCTGAGCCAAAGGCAGACCCCCTCAGAGTTTCTAAATCTCACGTTAGTCTACCCTAAGCCTCCAGCAACTCCTCAACTACACAGTGGGCTGAAAATCAGAAATTCAGAAGCTCATCTGGCACTTCTAGAAACCCTATAAATTACAAATTAACATCCCTATTTTAGGATAAGGAGATTAACTTGCCCAATAAACTTTCCACGGTGTGAGGGTGGTAAATTTTCAGATTAGATTGAAACTATGTTGACTACAAAGATTCTGCTCTTCTACAACATCCTATTCTACATCTCTTTGATAAGATTGGGAAGACTGCAAAATATAGTTCCATATATTCTAAGTGAAAATAAAAGCTTAAGCATGATGGCAAAGTCAGAGAATATATTATTCTATACAGAATCTAGGTTAAAGATCCATCTTGGTTATCTGATTGCATCTGGTATAAGCAGACAGAAGCTCAGCAGCAAAACAGACTCCTGTAAGTGATTTAGGATAAAATTTTGGACATGGATCTCTGTAACTAGCATATACTTAATTGGGAAGAAAAAAAAAGTGTATGTGTTTGCAGTCTAAATCCTCTCCTCTTGCCCTAGAGGTACTGTAGTGTAATTTGAAAGCTAGACCATCAATTCTGGCCTTAAATTCTTATTATTCCACCTGTGAAATGTGTCATTTCAAAGCTAGCTGAAAGTTCTTAGCTTTCTGGGTGTTTATGGGTATCTTGTAATACCACCTTGCATTTCTTTAAAAATCCACCATTTTTCCCATAAATTCAGGGAAAGAGCACAAGTCTCGTATCCAAATGATATTTACTGTCTTTTTAAAAGTATTTTAATTCATTAATTTTTCTAATTTATAGAATTGTTTCTGCCAGCACAAGATATCTTAATAAAAATAATGGGTCTGTATATTTGCAATGTTTTATCTAAAAGACAACAAGCAACTGCATTTTGGGGAAACATTTAGATAATTATCTCTGTGGAGTTAATTAAATTGAGCTTTCAAATTTCATCCTGATGTATAGTTTTGGTTTGGAATGATCCAGACTTGTAAAAATCCTAAAATGGAAAAAGTAATATGAAAGAAAAAGTAAAGGTAAGCAACACAATATGCTTTATAGTATAGTAAATAAGACCCTTCAGGAAATGGAATGATTTACAAAATGTTTCAACACTAGTTATACATTGTTTACTTGATAGAGATCATAACAGCTTTCTTTGGAAAAATTCTGCCTAATGCAAGTCCTGTTAAAAACATTTTTGTCACAAAAAGAATTGCAAAAAGCCCTTTTGGGTACTATGTTGGCATGAGTTTGTGGAAAACAAAAATCACATTCTATTTATTTCCAAAAGTGTTTCTGGCCCATCTATTTATTCCCTATGGTCTGATTTTAAAGTAAAGTGCATTGGTGAAATATCTCAAGGTTATTTAGCAATTATACATTGGTTACATTTAAGGTTGCTGTCAACCATGTAACACAAATGATCACAATGAATGCTTAAATTGATCAAATAAGCAAACAAAAATGCACTTCTTTCTTTTTTCAATAACAAATTAAATTCATTTTTATACATTTCTCTGTACTATGTTCCTATAAGCACTACCGAAAACTCAAATGGAATTTATGCTGTGATCTATAATTTAAGGAAGTTCACATAATACAGCATATCAGGTGCCTCCCAGATAAATAAGAGGTAAATAATGTCTAGTGATGACAATTTGACATTTTCTAGCACTTAATTCACTTATTCATCTAAAAATACCTAAACAATAAGTAGAATAGTTATCTCTGCAATACTAACAATGGAATTAGGGCACAGATAAAGTACTTTTCCTAATCACACAAGTAATAATTGTTGGGTCCAGAATTCCAATACCAATATTTAGACTTCAAGAACCCAAGCGAGATTTTACTACTCTGATATTGGAATATAGTGTGACAATTTCCCTTAGTGAGAAAGAAATCAATAATCTTATGTTGGATTTGAATCCTGAGCATGGTGGAACACCAGACAGTTAACCACTTCAGAAGAGGGGCACTGTTTATGTTTTCTTTCTTTCTTTCTTTCGGGCACTGTTTATGTTTTCTTTCTTTCTTTCTTTCTTTCTTTCTTTCTTTCTTTCTTTCTTTCTTTCTTTCTTCTTTCTTTTTTTTTCTTTCTTTCTTTTTCTTTCTTTCTTTCTTTTTCTTTTTCTTTCTTTCTTTCTTTCTTTCTTTCTTTCTTTCTTTCTTTCTTTCTTTTTCTTTTTCTCTTTCTTTCTTCTTTCTTTCTTTCTCCTTCCTTCTTTCCTTCCTTCCTTCCTTCCTTCCTTCCTTCCTTCCTTCTTTTCTTTTTTTTTTTTCCCATTTAGCTGCTTATACTATTAAGTACTCCTTGAAGTCATTTAGTTTTAGTTAACCACATAATTCTACGAGATTGGAGATGATATCACTTAGTTTTCTCGAAGGTCCTTCCTCTTCTGTTTCTCCTCTGTCACCCCCAATAGCAATGAGATCATCGGATGGACCTCACTTGCCATAGCTGGATCCATGCCCCAGAGCAACTCTCCCCTAGTTACAGTTTTCCTTTTTCAGTTTAATAACTAAAGATTTATTCTCCCAATAACATGTTACATCTCCAGCTCTTCTTCCTTGTCTTCAATATCTGTTTTGACTAAGTGTGCATTGCCTACAGATCATGTTCATGATGGTTTTGCATCCTATCAGGGCTCAACTGATATTACATTGAGTTTAATATAATTTGGGTTTACTTATATTTCTCTGCCAAACTAGCTAGTCATTTATTATCATAAAGCCGTTTAATTCTGAAATTAGTTTTAAAACGTTAAGTTATTCCACTGTCCAATAAAATTCTATATTCTGTATTAAGTTTCTATATTATTCTTCTAGAGAGTAATTCTATGTCCTACTTGATAATAATTAATGTCAATGGCAGCATAAATATTAGCAATCTCCATTATTTTTAGGTCTTAATAAACAGATTATACTATCACAATTTTATTCTCGGTTATGGCTATATTTGAATATAATCATCAAAAATGTAAAAGGATATTTATTATTTAGTATAAAACTTGAGCAAAGAAGTTTTTGGATTTACCTCTAAATTTATACTTGAGTTAACGGACTCATTATTTCAAACATCGTGGTCTGAATCAATAACAGTAATGATTCATTCTTTTGATTAAGAAGTGACTCTGTCTGTAGATGTCAGATAATTACTGAGATGACCTATAATGAGAACATTTCACAACTCTCCGACTTAAATTTCTTATTCCCTCAACAGCATAATGACTTCCTTCTAGATCTTTTTATAGTGTCTCTATGCTCCTGGGGTTTCTTTTCATGATCAGTCACTATAAAGGGTTGCTCCTATCATCTGTTTTTAGACAAAGAAATGTTGTGGTTTTATACAATAAAACCTGTGTTTTGTCTAGATATTTTAGAATTCTGGCATATTTCCTAAATTTTTTTCAATATAGGCTTGTCCCACACATCTGTATATAAATTGCATAAAACTGCAATAGTAAAAGATGATACAGGATACTCTTTGTTATTCTGTTAAGTGCTCTGAGGGGAATTAAAGTGGTTTCTTTTATATAAAATATTAAGATTAGAAATGCAAGATGTTCTTCTGATCCTGCCCCTTAGGAATATGATATTTAAGAGTAAGTAAGGAAAAATGATAACATCTTGATGACACTCACTGTGAATCTTGAACTTCATAGCAAGACCAATATACAAAGAACACTTTGTAGGTAAAATCATAAATTTGTTGTTAAATCACTTGACTCTTTCTCAAACAATTCCTGGGGAATTGAACATTGGACCAACATTATAATTTCTTTAAAATTCATAACATTTAAAAACTCAGATACACTCACTAATATTAAAAAAATCTTTATATGTTAAATACATTTATGCTTCTTTTCCACCTCATGCTAAAAATGTGAATCATTTTTTTATTGGCCTTTAACTGATACACAGAATTTCCTTAGATTTCATTTTGATGGTTTATTCCTTTCCTGGTTAATGTCTGGTGAAAACAAAATAAGTGACCTTATGTAAATTCTGCTGTTTTTGTTAAAGCAATGTGCATGAGACAGACTCACATGCTCATATATGTTATACACATTTTTAGGTTGTTTTTAACATTTAAAAAACAATTTAATTTTCCAGGGAAAACTTTAATGAGGAATGTAGTCCCCGTTGATCTCTAGATTCTGTCTTAAGTAATGAAAGCTTCAAACTCATTAATTAGAGGCTTTCATTCTTTTCATAATATCTGAATTCCTGTTAGGCACAGAAGTTGCCTAAAGAATTTAAGATTTAGAAATGATGGTGATTCAAATGACAGACCCATGCTTATTTTCCAAAACATACAAAGCAAAAGAGCTGATTTTTTTTTGTCTCGTTTAATGAAACTTCAATAACTGGGGGGGGGGACAAAACAAAACAAAATACCTATAAAACAACACAGATACAATTTCATTAAAACATCTCATTCTTCTCTAATTTATAACTAATAGTCATCTTAATTTCAGATCTGACATTAAAATTATATTCTCCAATGTTAACAAACTAAACCTAGGCAACTTGAGAGGCTTCCATCTTCTGGATATGAAACTCATTCAGAGCAATGAAGTGTAGTGAAAACAATGGAAATGGGGTAGAGCTCCACCTCTTCCAATTTGCTATGTTGGGAATTTCAGTTTCTTCATACCAAAAAAAAAAAAAAGTGGACTTGGTACTTGATCCCACTTTTTCAAAATTCTTCAAGTCTAAGAGTAGAACTCATGAGAACACCAAAAACTCAAATAAAAAAAAACTCAACTTTGCAAGTGCTAAAATCTCAGTTCTTCTAAGCTTAAAAGGCCATATTCAAGGTAACTTTAAAAACTCTAAATCCTTAAATTAGCTACCAAATAAGTAAATTAATAAAAGACAGTGACTCAGAAGTTTCTTTTTTTCCATTTTATATGTAGTAGAGAAAGTGGTTTAATCTAAATGATATTTGATAAATATAACTGAATGCCTCCTTTATGTTCAATGTTAGAATTATTTATGAGGCTAATGTACAAAAATATATACTATCCCCAAATCATGTTTTTAGTTTTTATTTCATTATCACTCTGGTAGATAGCAAGATAGTACACCATAGAAAATCCAAACTTTAGCTTTGCAGCTAATTTGGTAACCATTTTAGTTTCCTAGTGTTGCTGTAACAAGGGACCACAAACTAAGTAGCTTACAATAACAGAAATATAATGTCTCAGGTACTCAGGTACCAGCAGTATCGGTTCCTTCTGGAGACTCTGGGAGACTGTTTTATGCCGCTCTCAGTGGTTCATGGTTGCCAGAAATCCTCAGTATTCCTTTGCTTGTAGACTCAGCACTCCACTTTTTGCCTCCGTCTTCGCACGGCATTCTCCTGTGTGTGGGGGGGTATGTTCTTTTCTTATAAGGATACCAGTTGTATTGGATCAGAGCCCACTCTAGGCCATTGTGACCTCATGTTAACTTGATTACATCTGCAAAGACCCTATTTTCAAATAAGTTCACATTTGCAAATATCAGTCTTAGGGCTTCAATATATATCTTTGAGGGGCACAATTCAACCCACAATAGTGACCAACTTCATTTTGATTCCCAGTTGATCCCCAATAACACTAATGAGAATAATACCTATATTCTACAAGTAAACAAAAGAATATTTATAAAGAAATTAATACTTAAAGTTTTAGAATAAAACCATTTATAAAGACACACTGTCTGGAATAAAAAACATATGTATTCAATGAAAGAAAACATTTACAAAATTTGGAGGCTAAAAATTTATTTCAAAAATCTCTAATCTCTAATTTCAAGGATCTCTAAAGGTGTTTTATAAATTAAATAATATTTAAAATATATAGATATTTATGGTGTGTCTATTTCACTATTAAGAAAAGTTACTTCTAAGTTGCATACATCTTTATAATTCGTGACAGAGTTAAAATGAAAATCCAAATATCCTTATTTCTTGGCCTGCTCTAGCTACTCAAATGTATCCCCATGGTTTATCATTTACTTTTAGACTCGCTTACATTTGGTATGCCATCCTCTTTTTCTATTTGGAGTCTGTGGTTATACCTTTCAAATATAAAAGGAAATCAAAGGTATCTGAGAATTTGTTAGGAAAATGAAGGAGTGAAGTTCAGTGCTTAAGAAATTGTTCTGGAATTATTTGACAAAATGGGCAAACAATCTCACAGATTTCATATTCATCTGTGATACTGTGATATAATAAGAAATATAAATCTTAGTCTTCCTCCCCAGCTTCTGGCCAAAGCTCCTAAACCCTTGTAATTTATTAAAAGAAAAGAAAAACAGAAGCATCTTTTTTTTAATATCTTATTTTTGGTTCTAGCTTCTGAAACATTTCCTGAGCTATCAGTATGAGAGGGACAGGTTTTGTTTTTCATAACAAGCCCCTTTCAACCATACCTAGTTTATGCTAATGAGGTAGATCTGGAGGATGGGGGCTAGTTGCCAGAAGTCCACCAAGTGATTAGAAAGTTGGAACTTTCAGCCTCATCTTCAATATCTGGTGAGAGAGGAGAGACCAGAAGGCTGGAGATTGACTTAATCACCAATGGCTAACCATTTAATCAATCATGCCTATATACTGATGCCCCTATAAAACCCTTACAAAATTCGGAGAGCCTTCAGTTTGGTGAACACAAAGTGGGGGAACGGCATGTCTGGGGAAGAAATGGAAACCTTGTGCCCCTTGAGGTTACCTTGCTCTATGCATGTCTTCCATTTGGCTGTTGCTGAATTGTATCCTTTATAATAAAGGGTAAGAGTAAGTAAAGCACTTTCCTGAGTTTTGTTCTAGCAAATTATCAAACCTGTGGGGAGGGTGGTAAACAGAAAGCTTGATTTATAGCCAGTTGGTCAGCAGTATAAGCGACAACCTAGGACTTAAACGATTGACATTTGAAGTGGAGCGGGCAGTCTTGTGGGACTGAATCCTGAAAGTTTGGTGTCTGTACTAACTCCATTAGTCATTAGTCTCGGGATTGAATGACAGGACACTCAATTGGTAACTGCAGAGAACTGGAGAATTACTTGATGTGGAAAACCCACATGTTTGGTGTCAGAAGCTTTGAGAGTAGATGAAATAGAGTTTTTCAGTAGCCGATGCACAGAACTTTTTCTTTTATCATCATAGACAAATGACTTGTTCTCTGTGACCCTGATGACATTGACTATTTCTAACGAGTGGCTTTTATTTAAAATCCATTTCCATAAAATTTAATGGTGTTAAAGGAAAGTTGAGATTTATCAAATTTATAACTCCATGTATAAACTCGATTTTTTACATGAAAAATTGGTGTAAAAGGAGATGTCAAAGATTCCTTAGTAGTTTATCCTATTTTTAAAATATTAACCTAATAATTTCCATCCCTCCACAGTGAATTCTGGCTATTCTAATCTGCTCAGTGTTGTCGTTGTTCTACTGAGCACTGCTCACAGTTAACCTCATGAGTTCAGTATGAGGTGGTAGAATGAAGCTAGCACTGGAATGGCAAAGCTGTCCCTAAAAGTCAGTTTAGTTTAGAGAGAAAGAAATATTAGGAAAAGAAAAGAAAAGAAAAGCCTCTTTGCAATCTCTAGAAGTTCTATTCAACAAATTGCTTTCAAGTGCTGAGTGCTATGATCAAATAGGCTTTTAGGAATGTGAGGAGCTCTCATCTACCTACTATGTACCATACCCAGAGAGAAACAGTTTCCCGTGAGGAACCACACCCCAGGCTCAGGTTCTCCCTTCCCCCAAATCTCAGCTTCTCAGTTTTAGTTCTGTGGCCCTACTAACCAAAAACCCAGTTTCTTTTTAGTAGATGATCATTATTAATATAAATGTGTTCTTCTTTCTTCAAAAGCTGGATTACCTAGTTTGTTTATAAATATTTGCCAAATACCTAATCCCCAGAATGCAGAGGAGGAAAGTACAGGAAAAAAAAAAACCCGAAAACATAGTAGAAGAGGAAAACAGAAGAGGAAGAAAGGCTCCTGTGAGTATCTTTTCTTGCAAATTTGAATATTCATATTAAAAGAAAAAAAAGGTGAGTGTTTCAGTCTTCCTTCCCTGTACTCATTACTGATAAATCAAATTCTTTAGACTTTTCCTTTTGTTATTACACCATTAAGATGGAGCAAACATTAACTATTAACCTAAAATGAACTATCCTTGGACTTATGGAGTTACTCCTTATCTTTTCCATCTCTGATAAATACTAGTCTTCAAACTTTACCACACAGGTATTTTTTACAATAATTTAATAACTATTTTATATTTTAATTTGGTAATTTGAGTACTTTTCAAAGTATAAACAGATACAAAACAGATAGGAGGAAAGAAACAGGAGAGGGAGAGAGAGGAGAAAGAAGAAAGAAAGAAAGAAAGAAAGAAAGAAAGAAAGAAAGAAAGAAAGAAAGAAAGAAAGAAAGAAGAGAGAAAGAGAGAGAGAAAGAAAGAAGAAAGAAGAAAGAAAAGAATCACTTTAATAATACTCATAAACAAGCATTTTGAGGGTTCATTTTTCTCTCATTAGAGTTGTTTTTATTAGACTTTTTTTAAGTTTAAAGATAGAACTTAATGTTCCAATTTTCTCCCTCTCGATCTTTTTTTTTACTCCACTGGTTGTGTGTGTTATATACCTCTCTCTCTCGCTCTCTTCTCTTTCTGTCTCTCTGCCTGTCAGTCTGTGTGTCTCCCTCTCTCCTATTCCTCTTTGCATTGTAAATTCTGAGAAGAGAGGGATCAGATATACAAATGTATACAGATATATACAAATCTCTCTATAAAGTCCCAGGTAATATATATGACATTAGTGCATATAATCGGAATTGAGAAACATATTTTTTGTTTTATTTAAAGGTAGTGATATTAACTTACATTGCTTAAAGATACTTTGTTTTATTTATGATCCTAATGTGATTTTTTCCTTTTTTTTTTTTTTTTTTTGTTAATCTTGGTCAAACCCTGCCTAAGGAAATGGAAGAACTAACTAAATATTAAGGTGTTAAAACAAAGAACAACTTTACTCTGTTTTACTTTATGCTTCTAATTGGGATACAAACTCAACAAGAAAGGTCTCTAAAAACAAAGGTGTTTTATCATGCTTACTGCGTACACACCTGTTATGCACCAGGATAGGAAAGATAAGGCAGCATGTGAGAGAAAACTGCAAGGGACCCTTGATTCCCAAGGGATTACCCACAGAAATTGCTTAATACTCAACACAGCCATCTTGGGAACAAAGGAGACAATTCTTGCCTGCCTTCCATCTAAATGTTTGGACTTTAATAAGAACTTTATTGTTTTTTATGGGAAACTATAAAATCTAAAAAATTCCTCAAAACTTCACACGTGGGTAACTCCACTGCTTCTCATCAAGTGTTCTGTGGTCTCTTAGGGCATATTTCAATTTCACTAGGCTTAACACACTTTTAGGATATGGCCCAACAATGAGCAAAAGAAAAATATATTTCCGCCATGGTAGACTAATTGTTGCTTGTCTTCTTTTCATTTTTTATTTAGTCTCAATATAATTCTCTGGTTGCTCATTCAAAAACAGTGTTATGGGAAACTTGCTATGCAGTATGGTAAGGGGTCAGGTATAACTAACTAACTACTTATGTAGTCATCTTGGGTGGTCAAGAATATTGTGGTTTGGGAAATTTCCTTCAAAAACACCTAGTATTAAAAACACCTGTATTGAATCCATGTTACTCTTCATTGGCATGGCTGGCTCAGAAATATTTTACAAATTGATATAAAATTTTGAAATTAAATGATGTGCTAGTGTCCCAGTGGATATGTGGACTTAGTTAAAATGTTTTTAGGTAACCATTTTGTGTTTTTACACAAAGGAAGAAAAAAACATGTTACCTCAATGCATTATTTGTATATCATGTCAATTAAACTCTCCCTTAGCCTCTTTTCTACACAAAAAACATATCTGGGTCTCTGTAACTTCAGAGACAGTGCTATTGAGAAAAGTAATCTCAAAATAATGACCCCAAATCTAAAATTTTAGAAAAAACATCATTCAAATCAATTGAATGGCATCATTTGTTTTAAAAAATTCACCATTCAATATGAATTTTTCAGTTTTAAAACACTTTTCTCAGGGAACCATCTTGCACTATTGGTGGGAATGCAAACTGGTGCAGCTGCTCTGGAAAACAGCATGGAGGTTCCTCAAAAAGTTAAAAATAGAACTACCCTACAATCCAGCAAGTACACTACTAGGTATTTACCCAAATATAAAAGCACTAATTCAAAGGGATACATGCACCCTGATGTTTATAGCAGCATTATTTACAATTGCTAAATTATGGAAACAGCCCAAGTATCCAACAATTGAAGAATGGATAAAGAAGATGTGGTATGTATATGCAATAGAATATGAGGAGTAACTCCATAAGTCCAAGAATAGTTCATTTTAGGTTAACAGTCAATATTTTCTCCATTTTAGTGGTATAATAACAAAGGGAAAAGTCTAACTAAACATACTCTTACTTTGTGATCCAGCAATTATGCCCCTTGGTATTTACCCAAGGAGTTAAAAACTCATGTCTACACAAAAACCCACACATGGTTGTTTATAACAGCTTCATTCATAATTGCCAAAACATGAAACCAGCCAGAGGTCTTTTAGTAAGTTAATAGATAAATAAACTATGGTACAGCCAGATAATGGAATATTATTCAGTACTAAAAAGAAATAAGCTATCAAGCCATGAAAGGACATGGAAGGACCTTAAGTGCATATTACTAAGTGAAAGAAGCCAATCTTAGCAGACTAGCTACTACATGATTGCAGCTATACAACATTATGGGAAAGACAAAAATATAAAGACAGCAATAAGGTCAGGGTTGCTAGAGGTTGGGGGGGCAGAAAGGATGAATAAGTGGAACAAGGAGGACTTCTAGGGTAGTGAAACTGTTTTGTATGGAACTGTATAATGTGTGGATGTCATTATATATTTGTATAAATCCACAGAATGTACAACACTGGAGTGAACCCTAATATGGACTTTGGCTTTTGTGATGTGCCAGTGAAGGTTCATCAATTGTAACAACTGTTCCACTCTGGCTGGGCATGTGGATAATAATGAAGGTTATGCATGTGTGAGGGCAAGGGGTATGTAGTAAATCTCTGTTCCTTCCTCTTAATTTTGTTGTGAACCTAAAACTGCTCTTTAGAAAAAGTCTTCACACACACATACAAACACACAGTCATGATATTTTTTTTTGATTAGAATATGATGAAAGAATATTGAAAATAAAATGCAAAAGAAGTCTTGCTTTTCCTGACATTTGCCAAGTATTCATTCATTTATTAATTCATTCACTCAACTAATTCATTGAATGCATACTATAAACATTGTTCTCAAAATTGGGGATTTGGGAGTAGAAAAAGGCAAAAATCCCTGCCCTCAAGGACTTTATATTCTAGGAGGGAGAGAAACACAGTTAAATCTATCTATTCATTAAATCTATCTATTCATTAAATCTATCATCTATCTATCATCTATCTATCTATCATCTATCTATTATCTATCTATCTATCTATCTATCTATCTATCTATCTATCTATCATCTATCATTTATCTATCATCTCTCTTTCATCTATCCATAAAGTTAGATGATGACTAGTGCAATGAAGAAAAATTAAAACATGAATAGGGGATAGAAATGTATGAATCTTTTTGCAACTTGAAATAGGATCATCCTGAAATTCCTCACTAAGTTAGCATTTAATTAAAGACTTCAAGGGTTGGGGGACCTGGCTGGCTCAGTCGCTGGAGCTTGCAACTCTTGATCTCTGAGGTTGAAAGTTGGAGACCTATATTGGGTATAAAGATTACTTACAATCTTAAAAAAAAATAAAAAAGACTTCAGGGGTGCAGGAGTAAGTTAGTCCACCAGCTGTCTGTTGCTGGCATATATAACAAGGAGAGCAGCACGGCTGAAGCAGAATGAGAGAGGAGTAAGAAAAGTAAGTCAGGGAAAATAGATCATGTATCTCCTATAAGCCGTGATAATGGTTAGAGAATTTTGAATAGAGAAGTGATATAATTATGGAGTAAGATTATTCCAGCTGCCCTGCTGAAAAGATAATTAAGGGAAAAGATAGCAGTAGAAAGAACAGTTAGGAGGCTATTAGAATAATCCAGAGAGGATTTAGCCCTCGGTGTTAACAATGCAGTTAGTAAAGAGAGATTAGATTCTGAAAATATTTAGAAGTTAGATGTGACATTTGGTGATGGATTTACTATGGGGTCTGAGAAGAAAAGAGAAACACCCAGGATCATTTCATGGTTTTTGGCAAGAGCAACAGGAAGAATGGAATTCCCACTTATTGAAATGCAGAACACTTTAGGAAGGGAAGGCTGGAAATCAGTTTTGGACAAATTACAGCTGAGATAACTAATACACATTAATTAGAAATGCTAACTAGACAGTTACATATTTGGATCTGGAGTTTAAAAGAGAGGTCAACAATATAGATGGTATTTAAGCTATAATAGGATGAGTCACCAAGAGAATGTGTGTGCAGGGAAGATAATGGGTCAAGGACTGGATCCTGGGCACTCAAAGTTATAAGTTCAGGAAATGAAAATAAATGAGATTGTAATATGGTCAGAACCAAAGAGATAATTTTGCAATATAGAAAATATTTATGGAGGAGTTTCAAAAAGACTTGGCCATATTTGAGTAAAACTGAAACCACTTAGGAGCATCAGGATGAACAAAAATCAAAATGGCTGCACCAATGCTTCAGCAAAGCTTGATTTTAAAGTAACCTGGGGCACCTGGGTGGCTCAGTTGCTTAAGCATTTACCTTTGTTTAGCTCAGGTCATGATCTCAGACTCCTGGGATCAGGGGTTCCAGGTCTGGCTTCCTGCTCAGTGGGGAGTCTGCTTCTCCCTCTCTCTCTGCCCCTCCCCTCTGCTCATGTTCTCTCTCTCTTTCACTCTCTCTCTCTCTCTCTCTCTCAAATACATAAATAAAAAAAGATAAGTAACCTTCTTCCTCTCTTCCGCAAACCTCCCCTCCTCCCTTCTTAGCCTTTTGTTTCAGGAACCTGGTACCACTCTAAAGACAAGACAAAAGAGGCTGGCAGCAAGTACACAATTCCTGTCCAAACCAGCTAGATCCTGTATGTCCCTGTAAACAACCCTCCTCCCCAAGCCTCTCCCCTCTGAGGAGGCTTGAAGTTTTTTGAAGGCCATGGTCTGCTGCAGCCTCCTTTGCCCAGCAAAGCAGTAAAGCTATTGTTCCTCTTTATCCCAAACTCTGTCTTCACATTAAATTTTGGCTCTGAAGCAAGGAGGTCTGTTTTCAACAACAAAATTGGGATGACATGTTTGGAAACTGGAGATTAGCTAATAATGTCCAGCAAAAAATATAAGAGAATAATATCAGGAAACAGATCAGTTTAGTGACAAAGAAAAGAAGTGAGATTATTTATATCTAAAATGGCTTTTCAGTTTTGAAGACATTAAGAGGTCTTAATAAACTTCAGTTGAATAAGAAGATAAAAGTTCTCAAGAAACGATTAGGGTAATGTTGGTAGTTCATGAGTTTAATAGTTGCAAAAACAGGGCTTTTTTTGCAAATGAATCTGAATGGAAGAAATATAAGTTACAAAATACGCTCTACTTTTATATAAGTGTTGTAGTCAACTTCAGAAACAGAGTAATTCTTCTACTCCTCAGAAAAATATTTCAAACTCATACCAAGAAAACCAAACATTTCTACTTGTAATTATACACCAACACTGCTAAGCTTACCTAATTTGAGAATCGTGTTCATAAAATGACTCAGAGTACTGCATTATTCATTTCAGAAGTAGTTGTGTTTTATTACTTATTAAAATAAACGGGAGGGAAAAATGCATCTTGTCTTTCAGAGGTTGATATTTTTGAAACAGATTTAAAAAGTAAAAAATTATCCTAACATAATTATTCCTCTTATCTTCTTTTGGTTGGAGATATTGTTTATAAGCTTTAATATTTTTTTCATTACTTTTTGTTCTTTCAGAATAAATGTGATAATTTCATTGAATGTGATAGTTATTAATTTATATGTGTATACATGCACATACAGCTCATCTTCATTATTTGTGGAATCTGCATTTGTGAATTCATCTACTTGTTAAAATTCATTTGTAAACCCCAAATCAATACTCTTGGTGCTTCTGTGGTCATTCACAGACATGCACCGAGAAGCAAAAAATGTGAGTTGCTTGTGGAACACATTCCCAGTTGAGGTCAAACAAGGAGATTTCTCGGTCTTGTTTGAACTTTCATGCTGTAAACAAGTGTCCTTTTCATGGTCCATTTAATACTACGTTTTTTGCATTTTTGTGCTTTTGTTGGTGATTTCACTGTTTTAAATGGCCCCTAGCACTGGTGCTGAAATGCTGACTGGTGTCTCCAGTAAAACAAGTCTGTGGTGTACCTCACAGAGAAAATACATTTATTAGATAAGTTTCTCTGAGCCATGAGCTATTGTTCTATTGGCATGGGTTCAATGTTAATGAATCAATAATATATATTAAATAAGGTTTTTTTTTTAAGGTTTTTAAAATTTATTTGACAGAGAGACACACAGTGAGAGAGGAAACACAGCAGGGGGAGTGGGAGAGGGAGAAGCAGGCTTCCCACCAAGCAGGGAGCCCGATGCGGGGCTCTATCCCAGGACCCTGAGCTGAAGGCAGACACTTAATGACTGAGCCACCCAGGCACCCCTAAATCAGGTGTCTTTAAATAGAAAATACAAATAAAACGAAGTTATGTATTAATCAGTGGATGAAAATGTGATCAGAGGTTCACAAGGATCCTAACCCATATTTCTCCTAGGAGATGTGGTTGGCTAAGCCAGTGTCTATGACAACTTTGTAGAATAGAACAAGAATCATCCGTAATTTAAATTTAATTTTCAAAATTTCAAATTTCCAAAAGTTAAGAACATTTATCCTTACTCAAATATAAATAGAGTGTGTGTAAAATATTTTATCGAGCTAATCAATTAAGATATTCAAAAGAGAATTTAAGAAATGGAGATTTTTATAGTCAGTCAAAAGAAAGTGAAAGAACATAGGTACAAAACAGGTTAATATCTTTTTTTAAGTTTTTATTTATTTATTTGAGAGAGAGAGAGAGAGAATGAGAGATAGAGAGCACGAGAGGGAAGAGGGTTAGAGGGAGAAGCAGACTCCCTGCTGAGCAGGGAGCCCGACGTGGGACTCGATCCCAGGACTCTAGGATCATGACCTGAGCCAAAGGCAGTCGCTTAACCAACTGAGCCACCCAGGCGCCCAAAACAGGTTAATATCTTACAAGACAATAAAACATAACATTTGGAGTTGTCTTTTCTACCAGAGAGAAATTATTTTGGGACAAAAATCTATAAGTTATCATGTAAATTCACTAAATCTGGGATTCTTGATCAATGATGACTCAGTATGTTTTTATAAGTAATAAAAGGCATATTTCTGAGGCACATTTGCACTGCAATCTGACAGTTTAGCCTGAAAAAAAAAGCAAAAACAAAAACAAAAATCTTTTACCTGGGGAAATTTTGGTTTTGAATGAAATCTGTAGTTTTCCTATATGACTCAATATTATCAAAAGCCAATTCATCTTTCTCTCTAACAAATGTATGCACAACCTATTGAAAAATCCAGAATTAAGGATAATGTCCAAAGCAGAGAAAATACTAGATGAGTTTCATGCATGCAGTTCTATTTGTATATCTTATTTTGAAGTAAATTTTTTGCCTTAGTCAACACCATTATATTATTAAATACAAGTAAGTAAAAGTGATACATTGTTCAAGAGGACTAGATGAATTGTTCAAGTTAAGCCAAATACTGTTAAAACTACTATGTAGTGGGACAGTATTTAGAAACACCCCTGGGTGTTTCTCTTCTCAGTGATTTAGTCTTGCTTTCACCCTAACTTTTCTACCACTAAAACTAGTCTGTGAGATTGAGATGGATTACCCCAGACAGGAGAGCAAAACAAAACAACAAAAATAATATTTCTTGGTTTTGAGTCTCTAATGAGCATGTTTTAAATAAAATGAATAGGGGATAATAGTGATGAAAGCCAGGCTTTTAAGAGATAGGTAATATTTTGTGGGAATATCCAATGTGTGTGTGTGTGTGTGTGTGTGTGTGTAGGAGAGGTTGATGGGGGGGTTGTTTCATATCAATATATCAAAAGCAAACATTAGTGGTTGATTATGAAGTAGATGATGAGGGAAGAAGAAAGAAGAAAGGATGAGAAAGGCAAGAGGTCAGGTGCAAGAGTCCTTACTCTGAAGGAGTCTTTACTCCTCTCAACCCCCACTTCTCAAACTTAGATTGATAATGGTAAGAATGGTGGTAAAATTATAAAGGAATCCCAGATTCAGTCTAGAAGGATCATACACAACTTAGAGAGCTCCTGTGTGTCCAGTGTGGTGCCTTTACTAAGGAGCAGAAATAACTAAGGGAGGTGCTCAAGTAGATGGCCTGAATCAGAATCTCCCATTTCCCATGCCTATTTTGACAACATAGGAAATCACTAAGTGCTGAATTCGGTAAGAGCTGTTGGTGCTGCCTCACTGAAGTGTGGGGATAAGGGGAGATCACAGAGAGAAGCAAAGGAAGAAGAAAAAACCCAAGGACTGGATGTTGGAGCCCACCTGCAAGGATTGGCAGTGGGGCTGGTTAAGCCAAGAAGACCCAGTTGATCAGGACAAGCATGTAGGTTACTGGAAGACCACGCAAGGACCTGAGGTACAAGATGTCTACTACCCCAGTCCACCAACACCTGGAGGAAATGCCTCCTTTTTCCCTTTCTGAAAAGGTAGAAGCAGAAGGAGAAATCCTTGAGTACTCTCACGTGAAAGAGAGTATTCTAAGCTAGAAAAAAAAAAAATGAAAAGAGAGTTTATTGAGAGGTGGGACAGTTTTCCCTACCAGGGGAATGGACCCTGAAAGGAGTTTGATGATAAATATAGAAAATTTTGGAGAATTTTACAAATTTTAACAGATTCCAATAGAGGGTGCATGGGGTCCCAATTCAATTAGAACTATTTACTCAAGTGAAAATTTAGTATCACCAAATAGTTGGTAATAAGAAAAATAATGTTTTTTCTAATTTCCCAATATTGACATAATGTTAGTTATTTGAGTTTTGGTCCAATATACCATTCACTGTGATTCCAAGGAAACCACTAAATTATGCCATGAGTGAAACTATGCTTTGGAAAGATTTAGAGTGCATTCCAAGGCTGGAGGGGGTGGGGGAGTAGCCCCATAATAAATTGACAAGGATATGAGCAGAATAAGTTACAATAGCAAGTAGTATATTGCAAGAAAAAAAAAGGAGACCTTTTCATTAATGCCATTTTGTGCAGGATGTGACTCTTTTACCAGACATAAAACCAAACCACATTAATAAAAAAATCAAAAGAAGTTTGGTTTCATAGCAATAAAATAGTAGGATATTGACTAATTCATCTCCCCACCCACAGCACCAAGACATTTTTCAAAAAAAAAAAAAAAATGTTTGGAGTAATAGAAACAGCTTCTGTGTAAGTTATTTGATCAAAATTCCTCTTTTTCTGGTGTGTAATACCGTACTCTTCCCAGTGTTCCTCAGTTCTTTTGCATCCCAACTGAACTATATCAGCCAGAGTAAAATACAGACTCTGTAAATGAACAAATGATTAAAGAACACAGAGTTAACAAAATCCTTTATCCCCCCCAATTTTTTACATTATTGGCTTTATATTTCAACACATTTTAATTAAACCACTGAAGTATCATAACGTCCTCAGTGGAGGTGGAGAACACAATTCATTTAAATAACAAATTATAAATCATAAGTAACTTATAAGTTATGTGGAAAAGCATTATTACATTTTTACCAATATGACAAAATTAATTATAATGATTAATTTAAAAATGGCAAGTCTGAAGAAATCTTGCATTGGATTAGCTTCCTTTTGATTCGCTTCTTTCAGAATTAAAAGTGCGTTGGCAGGATATCATTCTAAATACAAAAAGAAAGGCAAGATCTCTCTTTTTCTTTGTCCTTCATTTGGTGAGCCTTATGAGCGGTTGCGCATAAAGAATCACTTTACCCCAGTGATAGCCATATGTCCACTGTGTCTTCAGGATAAGAAAAATCCACACATACTACTCTGAGAATATTATAAATAATAAACTTGCTTTTCTCAAATAAAACTCACCTTCTAGTCACCATTGAGCTTATTGAAAGAACTGTGTATGCTCTTAGCCTCTACCGCATCTCTCATTGATAACTGAACCCACTTCAGTGTGCTTCTCTGCCATTGTACTGAAGACGCTTTCACAAAAGTTACCTGTGAACTTGTAAATCCCAAACCCACTGAATAGTTTTCAGACTTTTTGTTATGTTATCTGTCCAAGATCTGTACAGATTCAGAATCTGTAATGATTCTCATATAACTTTTCAGCAATATGAAATGTTACAATTCCACTCTCCAAACACACAAGATACACTAACAAACATTAATAAAGATTTTCTTCATGAAAACCCATTTTTCAAGAACTCAGACCATCATGCCCCCTGAATATGTCACATTCCTTATGCTGCTCATCCAGGAATGACTGATAGGATTCAGAGAACGAGAAGTTATCTTGTTTCCAATGGCTAAGAAAGACTCATACCCTGATAGAACCTCAAATCAGCTGAGTAAACTTTGGTAAATTACTCGACATCTATTAATCTATTTCTTCATTTTAAAAATGAATGTTAATAACAATGATAGCTAGAATTTATTCGGAATTGTCTCTGTCTTGGGCAGGACGTGCTAGTACTTTACCTGTGTTCTGTCTTTTAATTCTTAAAAAGATCTGTGAATATATATGTCATTATCATCTCCCTTTCCTATGCATGCAAAGTGAAGTTAAACAATTTTAAAAGACTTGCTATAGGTCACACAACTAGTAAGTGGGGTAACAGAGATTCTAGCCCTTGTGTATTCACTCAAAGGCTTCCCACCTCACAGCTTTGTCATACTATGACACCCAGAATGTAGTTGTTGCTCCTAAAATAATATCTGAAACAATGAAATTGTTGAATAATATTTCAAAATGTAAATATTCCTGAATATATGCTTTATCTATGCAGAGGCATTGGGAAAGATATGTGCTAGCTAAGAATGAAAATTAGAGCAAATTTTATCTATATCTATCTATCTATCTATCTATCTATCCATATCTTAAAAAGGGAGAGAGAAAGCAGCTAGCGCAAAGAGAATATGGGAATATTCACAAATGGATTAAAATGCACAGATAAAGAAACAAAAGTAAAATGAAAGGAAAATGGCATCCAGGAGGACAAGGAAACTCAAAGAATCTCCCAGTGTGACTCAGTTTGAAATCGCTTCAAAAGTTTCAGTCAGCTTGAATACACAGGCCAGCTAAGGGAGAGCTGTTGCTCTGGAATAATTATTTCCACTCCTACTTTTCTGATGTATAAACCAAAATAGTGACAGGATGTCTCTGTCTTTATGAGATGAATGTCAGTATTTTTTTAGCCTTCTTACATTTTTACAGAAATTGTATTTTAAAAATAAACCTATTTGTGGAACAAATACAAAAGAAATAAATTCCTTTACAATAAAATTATTGTAGCATTAAATATGCATTCTGTTTGACTATAAAATACTTGCAGATAAGCACAATAAATTTTCCAGTTCATAGCATTTACTTTTCTTAAATCTTCCCACGTAAGTTATATAGATTTTGCTTCAGAAAGCACAAGGTAAATAAAATAATTTACCGTTAGATTCCATGAATAAGTGAAAGAATGTTGCCTTCCAGAACAGGCCAAACGAGCTAAATACATTTGAGATCATGACAATGAATTAAAAACATGCTAAATAATGTTATTAGTTATTATATGAACTAATGAGAATCAATTTTTAAAAAAACAGCATTGGCATGACTTTTGCTGCATTTATTATTATATAAATCTTGTGAAATAGTAAACTTTGTTGGAAATAAGTGCTCAAAAGTTGATGTTCCTTGTTTCTTTTCAACTTTCTGAATTTTGGTTTTATCTCTTGAGTCTTCTTTCCTATCTTGTGTGCTCTCTGTAGATTTCTGACCCAGAGATCCTCCAAAGATGTATTCATTCATCTAGTTCTGGTTCTTTCCACTATTTAGGATGAGAATTCTTGGCTCTCTTTTGCTCTGAAGCAAATATCCTAATTCATATTATATTATCTCATAGTTTTACCTCATACACAACAGTACAGAAATAAGGCAAATATAAGGAAAACTGTAAGAAAGAGAAAAGTAAATTTATAAGTGGAAATTGAATTAAAACATTAAAAATCAAGTGTATCACAACTTAAATCAAGAAAACAAACTGGCATATATGTAAGATTAGGAATAAGAAGGATAGTACACCTGCAGATTCTCTGAAAATCATAAATTATGGAATAATGTAAAAAATCCTGAGGAAATGAGTGACTTTCTAGCTAAACAGAAACCTTCAAAACTGGCCAAGAAAAGTGAAGCCTTTATAATGATAGAAGAAAGGAAAACAAATTCTCAAAAAGTGATCAACAAAATTCACAAAGCCCAAAGGTTTTAAGGTATTTATGTCTTAAAAAACTTAAGGAAAACATGATTCTCATGCTCTATAAATTGTTTAAAAACATAAGAAAGATGGAAAGCTACCAGATTTATTTAATGAAACCAACATAACATTAGTAAATATTCTTGACCAAGGAGCAGAATAAGGAAACTTGTAGACTGTCTGTTTGGGACCCACGGGAGGCAGCTACCATTTAAGTGCCAGATATTAACTGGGGAAACATCTGTGAAAGAGAAGAGGGAGCAGGGATAGACGGGGAAACCCTTTAGATTAGTATGTCTGTATGATACATATAAAAGGAGAGAGGGATCAGAGAGAGCCTGAGGAGAAAGATTCTCAGAGTAGTGCAAGGACAAGAAAATTTTGTCCAGCGCAGTCGGCAGCTCCAATGTGAAGAATACCTGTAGAAGACCCTGAAATTGGGTTGATACGGCCAAGGTTTAGTAACTGTAGTATCCATAATCATTGACTGGAGCTGTAGAAGAGAATGTGGCTTTGGTGTGAATGCTGCAGGGAAAAGCGAAGGTACTGCAGCTGAAGCCTGGTGGCTGATGGTACCCCCTGCATGCATTTTCTCTTTTGATAGTGTACCTGCCATATGTGGCATGTGCCACGAAACTGCCAGATAGACCCACGCTGTGAATAAATATAAATGCCAAAATTCTAAATAAAACAACAGAAAAATTTAGCAGCGTTGTAAGCTGCTTAGCTGTTTCGGCTAAGTAGCATTTATTAAGGGTTACAAGTGACCTCTAAAGAATATACATATGGAGGTGTTTCAGCTAAGTAGCATTTATTAAGGGTTACAAGTGACCTCTAAAGAATATACATATGGAGGGCCACGTGACTGGCCTTTGAGGATCCAAGCCTACATGTTACAATTTCCTTCTTTCTTTTTTCTTTTTTAAGATTTTATTTATTTATTTGTTTGACAGAGAGAGAGAGACAGCGAGAGAGGGAACACAAGCAGGGGGAGTGGGAGAGGGAGAAGCAGGCTTCCCGCGGAGCGGTGAACCCGATGCGGGGCTCGATCCCAGGACGCTGGGATCATGACCTGAGCTGAAGGCAGTCGCTTAATCAGCTGAGCCACCCAGGTGCCCCTACCTGTTACAGTTTCATGGGCTGTACAAATGGTGATCTGACATATGGAAATTTAGTCCAGAGTTGTAAAGGCAAACATTTCAAATGGCAGGGTCTGATTTCTTATGAGCTGCTTCTTATTTTGGCGATACTATATGGCACATTTCAATGTATCAGTAGTTTTTTTTTTTTAATTTTACTATATTTAATGATTTTCATCAACAATAGCAAGTGACCCAATATTCTGTGTTCTAACACTAGATTTTATGTCACCGTCATCAAAGGCATTTAAAAATATTTGCTTTCTGATTAGAATTGGTAAAATGGATATAGAACACATCATCAACATTGCAAAATATTATTTCAATAAACATTCAACATCATAGTTACTGGTGGAACGTTAGAAGATTTCTCAAGAAAGTTATGAAAAAGATATGCTACTGCAAATGCCATTATTATTTAACAATATTTTATAAATGAGAGCCGCTGTAATATGTGATGTAGAAGACACAATTATCATTATGTTTATGTGATTTATTCTTACCCTGGAAAATCTAACAAAATCAACTAAAAGTCATTACAGTTAATAAAGCAATATTGTAAAATGGCTATTTACAAAAATAACATACTAAAATTAGTGATTTTAAATGCTATATGGTAATTGACTTTAAAAGTCTCCACCAATAAGAATAGTTGCATAAATTATATTACTTATAAGGAAATATTTCAACAAGAAACTTGTTAGGAACTGAGTGAAGATAACTAAAAACTTTCTTGCAGTGAAAGAAAGATGAACAAAAGGCAAGACACACCTTGTTGCTGGGTGAGAAGACTAAATGTTATAAAGATATCTTTTTCTTCAAATAACTTAAAAATCAATATTTGAAATGGAAATTGGTCAATATAGCCAAAATTATCCTAAAATTCACTTTAAATGGTAATCATGCAAGAGTAGCTAAGAAAATATAAAAAGGCCTGATACGCCTTGCCCTGACAGCTGTTAAAATGCTACAAATTTTATAAAATTATATTTTGCTATTATTAGTAATATCTTTTATATTATAACTGTGAAATGCAAATCAGTCAGGAGAATATAATTTGCTCGTGTTTTGATTTTTGATTAAGTGCTTTAAATTAGCAAACATGCAAATCTTATACAATTAATTATATTAATCTTGCAAAATTAATTATATCCATCTAAATCAAAATTAAATTTTAGGAAAAATTTTTAAAAAGTATAGAACTCTGTTTAATATCAGTTTAAGAACTCTTTACTGAAAAAAATGTAAGGACTAAAAATTTTACACTTAAAAGTGTGCATTTTCATTACTTCAGAAAGTATCAAAATAAATTATAAAGTCAAATAAACTTGGACAACATTCGGGAAAACTGACAAAATGATGGTTAATAGTCATGCTATATGGCCAGCTCTTATGAATTAATAAAACTAAATAAACATGTCAACTGAAAATAGACAATGGGTATTAATAGGCAATACAGAAAAAGAAATTAGCAACAAATATTATTTAAATATAATTAAAGACAAATGTTTTATTTATGAAGTCAACAAAAGAGCATTTTAAAGTTTAATTCTTTGTATTATTTAGGATGCAAAAAGACAAGTACTACACTCATTGATGTGCATATATATTTTATAGGCTTTCTGGATTGTAATTTTGCATTATATGAACTGAAGGGTATATTTGTACCCCTTGTTAGAGTGATTTTTTTTAATTTTGAAAATATTTAAAGATACATACAATACAAAAAATAATATTAATTGCTATGTTGTTGTTTTAGAAAGTCTTGCAACAACTTGAGCTTAGCAGTGGAAATCAATTAAGTAAACATTTTAAATTGTAAATACAATTGATTATTATGGAAACAAACTATGCTATGAGAAAATACTTAATGAAGTGGAAAATTATTGCAATTTATGACTGACTAAAAAAGTTATCAAGTATTGTTATAAAAGAATTGTTCTGAGTATGACTAAAGGCAAAAATATCAAATATAGAATTATTTGTAACATAAATAAGAAGAGAACTGCACAAACATATCACAGAAAACAGCAGTTTGATACCAGGAATAATGGGTTTAGACCTCTGAAAAGTTTACCAAAAAAAAACCCAAACAAACAAACAAAAACCCTGTTAATGATATAGCACTAAAAGACTAATATTAACAACACTCTGATCTTATCAATTTTCCATTATAAATCAGAGAATTTTTTGTTTGTCTTTGCCTACCTTATGGAGAGAGAGGCTCCCAAAACTTTAATGATCTGATTCACACGCTAAAGCTCCATGGCAGGAGAAAGCTGAGTTTGAGAAGCAAGAAACTAAAAGCAAAGTTTGAAAGTTGGGAATAACCCACTGGATGTAATGTGGGGGTGGTAGTTCTGAAGAAGAGGGAATTGAAGGGTAGGTCAGGTTTAGTAACGAGAAGAGAATTCCTGATCCAAGTACATTAGGCATCTCCTCTACTTCTGCAGAAATCATTGAGAATGCAGGTTCTTCTACTCGAGATTGGTTTACAGCCCAGGAGAGACAAGCAAAGCCAGAAGAAAGGGAACGGAAGGAGTTGCAAGAAGGGCAAGTGGGGACTGATGAAGCAAGGTTATTATCAAAGATACAGGAGATGACATAAAAAAACAGGCATGGATATTTTTTAAGTATGTTAACAAACTTAACACTGATCATCACGCATGTTTCTTGTTACCTCATTGAAATTCCATCACTTGCATTTTCTCTCTAGTTCTTTCTTCAACAAGTAAATTTAGGTGATGCTCTTGATTCACCTGCCAAGTAATCGCCACACAATTTCAACTCTATCAGGACAAATATGGTTCTTTCACTCAATCCATATAGAAAGGCATTGTATTCCTTTTTCTTATTTCTGTTTGTTTATATCTCATTAGGAAACATAACTTTTTCCTGTTTTCCCTAATATTTCTCCAACTATATAATTGTTTAAAATCTAAAATATTTGTTATCTTGTACCACAACTTAACGCTTTTTTCTGTTTGTATGTAAACCTCTTTTAGGATCTTAATGGGATGTGAAAGGGTAATAAACACAGAGAAGATAAATTTTCAAATACTCATTTCTTATAAATTTTTGTTTTCATAACTATTTTTCACAACAGAGTCAAATTTTCTGAGAATAGAAAGTCAAATCAGGAATCCTCTGATAATGTTAAGAAAATCCCTATATGTCCTATAAATTAGACAATGACCATGCTCAGGAATGGATTAGCAGCCTGGGACTTCCTTATCCTTTTGGTGTAAAATTGATGAGAGGTTAACTCCAGATGGGAGAGAAGGCCGAGAACCACTCCTAAGCACTTCCTAGCCAGCAGAGTAGAAAGATCACGGACAACATTTAAGAGTTCTTAATTGTGTATGGCAACAGGCAGCATACGACACTCTTGATGAATCTTTCAGGAATTAGAAAGATGAAAAATGATGAGCATGACCTTACATGTGGGCTTTTGGTCTAGGCTATTTAGATGGTTCATGAAATTCCCATTTATTATATTCTCAGTTCATTGATAATACTTATATTTTCACTAATCACTAAGACCTAAGCAGCAAAAGAGGCTGAGTCATCTAAATCTTTGAGCTAGTAAATGCCATGTTTCAATGAATGCTATTCTATTTTTAAAGGAGCTCAATATTAGAAAGGATTATTCTGCCTGTGAAGTATACACAATACACTGCTCCTAGATTTTTCCTTTCTCTCTTCTTCCTTTCATCTTCTTGTCCCTCAACTCTCTTACTCTATCCTCGCCCCCCAAAGGACTTTGGTATCTATAATTTACAATCCATTTGGGTCTTTAAGTAATAACCATGAAACGATGTAAGAAACAAATTTGGTAAGGAAAAAATAATTCTCTAACTTCCATCTGACAAAAAATTGGAAAGCCTATAAAAATGTTATTCAGGGGCACTTGTAAATGCTTTTCTTGTAAGAAAACTGGACAGGAGTTTCATCAATCTGGAGATTTATATATTAGAAGTATTTCTAGTCATTATTATACCAAAACAGTAGGTGAATAAGCTGTCTAGAACTGTGGTTTTTTTACCTTTTCTGTAGCAACTATTAACATGTTACTTTCAAAAAATCGAGAAAAACAGCTCGAAGGTATATGGGCAAATATTGCTTTCAATAGAAACAACCCCAAATCTCCTCAAAATGCAAAGAAATCCCCCACACACCAACACATCACGGGGAAAAATCCTTATTTGGCTTTCCAAGTAATCAGTTTTATCCCCAGAAAATAGGTCCAATTTATTGACAGCTGTACGTTGGATAGTAAATTGACTCTTTATAATATCATCTCAGCTATTGTTACACTACGGGCCCTGTTCAAGAATCGTTGTTCAGCTGCTCCATGAAAGCCTGCATAAAGATACACAAGCCCTGAAAGTAATCTATTTCCCAGTTCTTTGTGGCCCTGGAAAGGCACAGAATTTATGGGGACTTGTTAGAGAAGCCAGGCTAATAAAAACAGAAAGATACCCTAGTGTTCTTGGCAGTACGTTGTGCTTATACATGTAAAAGTGTTTAAGATTCTCTGTCCAAGATGATATTCTTGCCATCCAGTGAATGAAACTCTAGGAGAAGCTGGCCAATAATGTTCAACAATGCATTCTGTTTATTGTGGCTAGTAACAATTAAGTCTGTCCAGTGAAAAATGGCAGTTTATAACCAGTCTTATTTCCTTATTATGGTTTTCTTTTGCTCTAAAAAGGCAACTGGTTATAGCAATGGCCATCATAAAGTTTCTCATAAGAACAAAGTGATAAATATGGCATAATAAGATTAATAGAACATTAGAAATAAAAGCATGGTTTTCTTATTTTTTAAACCTTTTGTAAGGCTCTTTTCTAAAACCAAGTCTTTCATTAAACATGAAAGAAAAACCTGATCTATAAATTACTGAAGTAATTATTATGGCTGTTTTTGAAAAACTGAGAATTTTAAATAATAAAAAAATCAGGAGTAACTATGTCTTCAATAACTAAAATCCGTTTGAAAAAGTATCACATATGGGGCGCCTCGGTGGCTCAGTTGGTTAAGCAACTGCCTTCGGCTCAGGTCATGATCCTGGAGTGCCAGGATCCAGTCCCACATCGGGCTCCCTGCTCAGCAGGGAGTCTGCTTCTCCCTCTGACCCTCTTCCCTCTCATGCTCTCTATCTCTCATTCTCTCTCTCTCAAATAAAGAAATAAAATCTTTAAAAAAGAAAAAGTATAACCCAGGTTCTACTTTTTGTTTGTTTGAAAAGTATAACATGACAGTTATGATTCTTTCTATTCTTTACATCTGCCTGCATATTTAAAACCCTCTTCCCTCTCATGCTCTCTATCTCTCATTCTCCCTCTCTCAAATAAAGAAATAAAATCTTTAAAAAAGAAAAAGTATAACACAGGTTCTACTTTTTGTTTGTTTGAAAAGTATAACATGACGGTTATGATTCTTTCTATTCTTTACATCTGCCTGCATATTTAAAACAATGTACTTTTGAGTGCCTGGGTGGCTCAGTTGGTTAAGTGACTGCCTTCGGCTGAGGTCATGATCCTGGAGTCCCAGGATCGAGTCCCGCATCGGGCTCCCTGCTCAGCAGGGAGTCTGCTTCTCCTTCTGACCCTCTTCCCTCTCGTGCTCTCTATCTCTCTCTCTCAAATAAATAAATAAAATCTTTAAAAAAATAAAAATAAAATAAAACAATGTACTTTTTTGGTAAGATATAAATAGAGGGAGGTATTAAGAGCAGTTAAAAGAGGAAAAAATGTTACCTTCCTGCAGTATGGTATAATCAGATTATATATGAATATTTATCGTGATAATCCTCTTTGTATTTACCAAGGTGGAATTAAAAAAGAGAAGAGAAAGGTAACATACTGGACTCAAAAAAATACAACAGTAAAATAAAATAAAATTCCATAAGGTGTTTTTCCTAAGCTGGGGTGATGGCACAGCCTCAGACACAGACAACTAGTCACAATGCTTTGCCTTAGTTGCACGAGCCACATTTCAAGTACGGTAGCCACATGTGGCCGATGGCTATAGTACTGGACAAAACCGTTTATAGAACGTTTCCATTAACATGGAAATTGCAAGTGGACAGTGTTGTTCTTTTTTTTTTAAAGATTTTATGTATTTATTTGACAGAGAGAGACACAGCGAGAGAGGGAACACAAGCAGGGGGAGTGGGAGAGGGAGAAGCAGGCTTCCCGCGGAGCGGGGAGCCCGATTCGGGGCTCCATCCCAGGACCCCGGGATCATGATCTGAGTTGAAGGTAGACGCTTAACGATTGAGCCACCCAGGAACCCTGGACAGTATTGTTCTAAAGAGTTCTCATAGGTGTGTCTATGGACTTTTTGTGTTCATTAGAGTATTTTTGTGTAGCCAGTGGAAAGTACTGAAGCAATAAAAGGAGAGAAACAAAACACTGTTGTATAAAATCTGTCCTGGCTTTGAAGGAATTAAAAAAAGAGTTTTATTTACAGAAGTATATAAGATTATATAGCGTCTCAATACTTTTGCTATAGGTAGTGGTCAAACACTCTCTAGTCCTAACGCTATTTGGAACCTATCAATTACTAATTCTTCATTGAGTGTTATTATGCACCAGGCAGTGTTCTAGAGTAGGGAGACAGGCATGCATTCAGCGATTCAGCATTCACATTTTGCTTCACTACCTTTCTCTAATTACCTAGTACCAACCCTCAATTTTAGTATATATATTGAGTCCTACAACCCTTTCCAGATATTATTTGTACTTTTAGTAAAATTAGGTATGAACTATTGGTAAATGGAAAATTTAAATGGCATTTGGGTTTTAATAAGATCTTTTCTCTCTACATGCACCCCCCCCAGCTTTATTTCTTGTACCGTTAACGGGTCTACTTTTGTTAATTTCTTTCTGATTTCCCACATAGGCAAGCACTCTCAGAGGCAAGAGATTTAATTTGCCAAATCTTAGGATTTAAAAATATTTTATGATAAATAATGAATGTAAAATCGGATAAGTCAGGCAGAAATATAAAAAAAATAGCTCATAGTTGTCTTCAGTTAACATTTTAAAAAATTCCAACTTGATCCGATTATTGTCTAAAACCTTCACTTTTTTATGTTGATTAATAAATAAACACACAATCCTGTTTTTTTTTTAAAAGACCTAATGCCAATTTCTCTCTAAGTCTTTTTTTCTCTAACCTTATTTTATCACTAGATCCATTTCCTTGCCTTTACATTTATAACCCTATTCTTCACCAGAAAGGAATTTGAACAAGCAAACACATTTTGGCAGAAAAAAAATCACCAAAAGCTGTTAGCCATAAATATTCTTATAGTGTCATACTCCTATTACTCATATTGAAATCATAGAACTTGAATTACACGGGCAGTTGTGTAGTGGGCACGATTCCTTTGCATGTGCACGCATATACACAAACCCACGCACAAAGTTTAAATGCCTTTTAAGTAGGGGCTTAAGTTACCATAAGTCTGGCTCTTCAAAGTTAATAACAAGGTTCTATCTTTAGCCCATCCACTAACATATAACAGCAGAGTATGAAAACCACCCACTCACTGTGCAAAGACCAGAAGTAAAGTATATGGAATTTATTGATGGTTTTTTTTTCTACAAGTATGTTCAAATTGATTTCAAACATTGAGCAAATAGGGACTTAAATTTGAAACTGTTAAAACTAAGTGTGGTAACTATAGACCTTCTAGAATGTCACTAATTTTGAATGTGCATTTTTACTTTCAGGAAAGGGTGATGAGCAGGAGTTCAAGAGAGTGTTAATGCCAGCATCAGATGAAATCCAGGACATGTGCCAATGTGCTAGTTCTAACGAGATTTAGTGAATTTACCTTTGTGCTGGACTCTACACTAAGCAGTGGCAAAGTAGAGCTAGGACACTCATCTTGACAGTCTAGCTGGTTAGAAAAAGATGCACAAAGGACGCACAATAATGCAGTATGAAAATTCTTACAGAAGAACTATTTATCAAGCAAGTAGAGGTCCTGAAGAGGCAGTGATTAATTGAAGGATTTTTCATATGCATTTTAGACTAATGATTCCATTGATGTAAAATAATAGCTTGATGAACCCAGTTGTACACTTTCTGTAATAGATACTGAAAACATGCCATTAGTTCTCATGGCCACCATGATCCGTTACACAAAACTCTCTAAAATTCAGCCTTGAGTAAGAAGGAATGTTCAGATTATTCAGAAAATATAAGCATCTACCCATGAGGCAACATGGAACATTTAACATGTTATTCTTTCAGAAAGAATATTTTGAGATACATAAATATATCGTTTGGTAAAAAATGAAGTCTGCAACAATTTTTTTTCTCAGCAGAATTTACTGGTATGAAACTATGAAAATAACGTTTAAGTGGTTCATGTAAAAATAATGAATGGGCTAGGTGACAGGAACTTTACTTATAGGAGTTTCATCCTTTTATCTTTAATTCTAGCACATCACCAAACATATGATAGGTAATTTAAATTTATTTTTGAACACTTAAATAAAGGAATGGATACTTTTAAATACATATGTATTTATAGTGTGGGGATAACCCTTTTCTTTCTGGTCACTCATGCATGTTAATGCTGCTCTAGGAATGGATTCTAGCCAGAAGCAGCCTTGCTAGAACCTGTTTCATGTGCAGTTACACTCATTTAGTTCCATGGGTACTCAGGAAATCTGCAGGATTATGGAGAGATCTCTATATCTTGGGTGTCTGGGGAAAAAAAAGTATACATTAGTTGGACATTGCTTTTGGATTCTTTTCCAGTCCCTAAGGCCAGGAGAATGAAATTTTCTTGAAGGCAATCTCTTTCTAGTATCATGTAGCAGAAAATAAGCCAGACTCCAAGGGTGCAGCAAATATAGGGACTGGATAATCTAACTCAAAACAATCCCCTATGAGAGAATAAGACAGCATTTTTTTCATCATGGAAACAATGACCCAGAAAATGAAATAAAATCACCATGCTCAAACAACCTCTGCTCTATGAAGCCTTTTTCTTGATTCTAGGACAAAATCAGTTCTTAATTTGTCGAGGTATTCAATGCTGCAAACATAGCTCAACTGGAGCACTCAAAGAATGAGTTACCAGCATAATCTCAAGATTGGCACTGCTTAGTTTGTGGATGAATCTTGTCCCATTTCCACCCTAAATTCCAATAATATTCTTGGCACGATAGTGGTACTCCAAAAAAAAAAAAAGATAATAGATAGATGATAGATGATAGATAGATAGATAGATAGATAGATAGATAGATAGATAGATAGATGACAAATAGATTAGTTGAATGAATAATGGTCATGAAAAGTTATCTGAAGATTAATTGCTAGATGAAAAACTATTCCATCCATAAAACTGACTTGTTTATATAAATGATGAAGTATATAGTAACGTTACCTTTCTTGTAATTACTAGTTACTGTAATATTTTGAAAATATGCTCAAATGCTACATGATAAGTTTCTCCCTTTAGAAATATGTATGACAGACCAAACGAAATAAATCAACAGACTCAAGCTGGTCCAAAGGCCTAAATTCCTTACTTATTACTGGAGCTGGTGGTTTGTGGAATGGGGTATGTGTGTTTGTGAATGTATGTGTGTCTTGTTGAGACCCTAATTTTGAAACCACAGACTCACTCACCCATAATCAAAGAGTGATATTTCAAATACTGTAATTTATGTTTCATAGTCCATTAATTACATTAGTTTTCTGCATATATCCAGATGTGCACATAAACATTCACCGGAGAATATACAGTGTTTCTGCTCTAAAATAGTTCACAGCACAGCAAATATAGGCATCCATTCTCCCTGGGGATAGGTGGTCTAACATCAATTTAAATAAATGTGGGCTGAAATTTTAGGTTTGGTTTAAAACTTAAGCTTTCACAATCTTAGCCTTATATTGGACCTTAGTTCACTGTTCCTGGGGAGTTTTTAATGGCATCCCAATCTCCTAAACAGTGCACGGTACGTTCTGTTTTTCACATTACCATTCCTAATGTGTCCTTGAAATACCTGGGGTGCTGGGGATTGTTCGACCACAATGCACAAGTCTTGTATTATGTTGCTGGAAGAGTACTTAGAAGCACTGGTAGTATATAGTTATTAACAATTTATTTAATTAAAAAAATCTGAAATGCTCTGACATGGGTACCCAAATGCCCATGTACAATTTGATTTCAAATATTTTAAGATTCTCTTTGCCCATGGCTTCACCTTTATCCAAGAGACACAGGAACTAATCTTGTACAGGATAAGCAATTATGACTTTTAGAAGGTGCTATTCCTTGAGTCTTGGTTTGCTCTCCCTTTGTGTTAGACTCATTACTGGTGGCTGCCTTTCAGGTCTAAAGAATGAGAGCTGACAAAAATTCTCATAAATCTAGCATCTGCTCTTTAATTTGTCTTTGTAGAAATATAATATTTTCTCTGCAGAGAAGTCACACTTGTTATTTGGGAGAACATATTTATTAAATACAAAACACTTTTAAAAGTATTCATAAGAACTGGTTTTTAAAAGAAGAAAATCTATATAGTCTTGCCACTTGGTCTTTAGCTTAATGCTATTAGCCTCCCTGTTACAACACACAAATAAATAAGAGAGAAAATTTCGGCCAAGTATGAATTCATTTGAAATTCATAGATTTCAAGTTTCAAACTTTGTGGTTCCCATTTGGCTACCTAATGCCAAAATACAGCTCCTGAGAACAGGGGGAGAAGGGGACTGATTAAAAATAATCTCACAAACGTTCTTGGACACGAGATAACTTTCATGAACAACATTATGACAAGTTAAGTGCAAATGAATCAGAACATATGGATTAAATTTCCCTTGAAGTGTACATGGTTTTGTAAATTACGAGAAAAAAGGGAACGGGAAAATGCAGTTTTAACTTTGCCAAACCCAAGACATTTGAACAATTGTTCAAGAGAGCATGCCAAACCCATATTTTCCTCCTTTAAATCCACCTAATATAAGAAGAAACACTTTGAACTTATATAGCCAGTTCCTTCTCAGTAACTCAAAGTCCTCTTGGAATTTCCTCACGTCTTCCATATAGTAGCCTTGCAAACAAATTTTGGATGTATCACTGCAATTTTTATTTTCCATGTGTGATTCTAGGAAAAGTTGAAAAATTATGTGCTTTGTAAATAAGGAAGAGGTAGGTGTTCAAACTTAAATTAAATGGAAGCCAACAAATTCCTTTTTCTTCCAAACTCTATTAAAAAACCCATCTTCGGGGCCCCTGGGTGGCTCAGTTGTTAGGCTTCTGCCTTCGGCTCAGGTCATGGTCCCAGAGTCCTGGGATCAAGCCCCGCACTGGGCTCCCTGCTCAGTGGGGAGCCTGCTTCTCCCTCTCCCACTCCCCTTGCTTGTGTTCCCTCTCTTGCTGTGTATCTCTCTGTCAAATAAATAAATAAAATCTTTAAAAAAAAAGTCCTCAACAATGTCATGGATAAATACTGTGGATTACTATTACGAATTGATTACAGAAGTTTCTAACTTTTCTGAAGGCAAGACCAATGCTCTAAGTACAGTATTACACTCAATATCTGACAGAAAATTTTTGGTCATCTGCATATTTATTTTGGTGCTGAATTTATTGTATAACAAAGGTGTGTTCATTTTAAAAAACTGGAACTCCAGATAAACCATAAGGAAAACATCAGAAATAACATTTACTGTGACATTTTAAAGTGTGATCTTCCACACTTTTTCCTAAATATAATTATACATAAATATTATTTATAACACACATGCCATAATATACATTGTTTATCATTATTTATTTATTCTAATTCATTTTAGACATACCTTGTTTCCTAATCTGAAATTCCCCCTAAATTTATTGTAATTTTTTCTTTTATTATGTATCAACAACATAATTTATGTAATACCATTACCTAATCCACATGGGTTAGACACATTTATGGTTTCAATTTTATCTATATTATTAAAAAATGGGTATAGGTAAGTTTTAAAGTTTCTACTTATGGAGTTGGTAAACTTCTGAAGGATCACTTTGACTTCTAACACACACATTTTAGTTCAATATTCCCGTAGACCCCACGGGGTAGCAAAGGGTAGCAAACCTACCTCTTTGATTTACTGCTAGCCTCCCCAGGCTAACCATAATGTGGTACAGAATAGAAACTCAATGCATACATACATGCATGAATGAATGAATCTTCCTGTCCTAGAGCTGCTTAACCAGTCCACTCTCTGAGTATCACTCTGATATTCTCAGCACTTTTTGGTCTCCATCAGCACAGGGCAAAACCCTATGCCTTCTTCCCTTATTTATTTCAATCTGTGTATCTGTTCTACTGACAATGTCCTTGGTTTACTTTTGTGGTCAATTTATTTGATCTGGTTTTTGCAATGAGCAGGTATTTTTCACTACAGAACCCAACCTAAAACTGGAAACTTTGTTTTAAGTACTAAATAGGAGAATTTATATTAACCTGGAAACTAGAGACACAAATTGGCTGAAGACAGTAAGAGAGACAGAGAAGGAATATGTCCATAGGGTAAAAATATGGATTCCTCTACATCTACTATTATCCTCCTGAGAGTTATCAATATATTACTTTCCATCTCTCCCCAGCTATGCCATCTCCGGCATCATTTATACTCTGATAGTTGAAATTTTGTACTCTACTTTCTTCCTCAGCAGATGCAGCCACATTTCTTCTCATCCAAATTGTTTTCTTATTGTTTCAACTAATCCCCATGTAAAGAAACAATACCAAACATTTCCCTTTTTTTCCTGCTAAGAGATTTTAAATAAGCACGGCTTTAGCTTTATATGCACCACAATTATTACACACCATGAATTTACTTAAACAGCATTTGTCAAAACATTCAGTCAATGTAATTACCATAAGCAATGCCATGTGCCCAGTACTGTGTGTTTTATTAATATATTCTACAAATGATGATTAAATGCTTTCCATGTACTACGCACGATGCTGAAGTTAGCCTCATATCAGATATAGCCAGTGGTGTCAAGTTCCTTGCATCTAGTAAAGGAGAAACAAAAAACACACCCAGAAAAATCAAGAGACTATCATAGGCAATATGATAAAGCAAGCCTGGGAATTTAAGAGAACAAACAGGAAAACACATGAATATGTTTGGAAAGAAGGGCAAGGAAAGCTTCATAGCCAAGCTAAAATTAGAAATTATGATAGAAACAAAGCGACTGATTGTAAAAATACTTGGAATGCAGAATCAATTGGACCTGATGAGTAATTTGATGTTGGTAGGGATGGAAGAAAGATCCTTGCATCTATTTATGATTTCAGGTTTGGGTGAAAATGCGCATGTCAAAAAGACAAAGAGATATCCACATCCTTTAGGTGAGAATATAGATGGAGAATTAATGAGCTAGATTATATATACATAATTTATAAATTTATACATAAATATAAATTTATACATATATAAATTTATGTATTCCAGTTTAGATATCACATATGTAAATAATGTAGGTGAGAATATAGATGGAGAATTAATGAGCTAGATTATATATACATAATTTATAAATTTATACATAAATATAAATTTATACATATATATAAATTTTTGTATTCCCGTTTATGTAACATATATACGTGTATATGCATTTAAAAATAGATTCATGCTCCTATACTATTTTATGGTCTCTTTTTGTTGTTGTTAGCATAACATGAACCTATTTTCACCTCAGTTCATATAGTTCCATAACATTTTATCTAATACTGATATAGAGGTCCGTTGTATGGGAAAAAATATTCATCAACAGGACATGGGATAAATAAGCTCTAGTGCACCCCTTAAAGACTTATAAACAGCAAATTATATGATCCAATTTTGTATTGGAAAGATTTCACTAGCAGAGTATATTGGAGTAGCCATACTTACGAGAAAGGAAGATTATCCAGGAAGCTAATAAAATATTCTATGTAAAAGGTGAGGAAGGTCTGAACTGAAAACAGTGCAATCGATAAAGGACAAATTACACCATAGAGGAGGTCAATTATGAGTAGGACTTGTAAGTCTCAAATACATAGAAAAGGGAGATTATATTAAAAAATATTTTAAAGATACTTAGTATGCACAATGATATGGATTGCATAACTAATAACATATGGATAGAAGAAGTATAAGAAAAAAAAGCCATAAAAATGGAAGTGAAGATTTTGGCTTGATTGCAAAGAAGAGAATTTACTCAGAGAACACTGAAGGAGGCCTGCCTTGGCAAGATAAGAGTGAGACGCTGATTCCAGTTTTCAATTTTGCATTTTTTTAAATTTTATTATGTTATGTTAATCACCATACATTACATCATTAGCTTTTGATGTAGTGCTCCATGATTCATTGTTTGCGTGTAACACCCAGTGCTCCATTCAGTACATGCCCTCTTTAATACCCATCACCAGGCTAACCCATCCCCCCACCCCCCTCCCCTCTAGAACCCTCAGTTTGTTTCTCAGAGTCCATAGTCTCTCATGGTTGGTCTCCCCCTCCGATTCCCCCCCCCTTCATTTTTCCCTTCCTACTATCTTTTTCTTTTTTCTTTTTTAACATATAATGTATTATTTGTTTCAGAAGTACAGGTCTGTGATTCAACAGTCTTACACAATTCACAGCGCTCACTATAGCATATACCCTCCCCAATGTCTATCACCCCATCCCTCCCACCCCCCACCATTCCAGCAAGAACTTGTGGAATATTGTGAAGAATGTGCCTACAGTTCAATAGAGGGGATTAGGTTGGGACCATAACCATGGTGTCTTCTGCAGAGAGGCTATAATTGTAGTATTTGGTACAAATAACATCACTTAGGTATAGTACACGGACTGAGAAGGATTGAGAGCAGAGTGTTAAACAATGAGAAGGAGAGGTGGAGGAAGGAGAGCCTTAAAATTGTCGTCATGGCAGAAGGTAGAGTCAGATGTTGCTTTGAGATCAATGAAACAAGTATCAAAATGTCTTCAATAGTTTGGACAAATAAGAAGATAAAAAATTACTTAAAAAGAAAAGGATTTCTAGTTGATATATAGGGAGAGTATCCAGATTACTGACTTAGAAGTAAGTGAACTTGAGGAAGTAGAATCAGTGAATGTAAAACTTTTTCGTGAAGATTGGCTTAAAGGGAAAGAGAACAACTGGGTAAGATTACAGGATTCTGTGTTTTGTGTGTTTTGTATATGCACACGTCGCTCCCACTTGCACGCACAAGTGAGAAGACTGGAGAGACTTTAATGTTTGTGGACTGCAAGGAGAAAGTCAATGAGAGACTGGAAGTATATAGAGAAGGAAAAACAGACAAGAAAAACAGGTATTGGATTCAAAGCACTGGTGGAAAGACTATCCCTTGGAAGAATACATTCTTCAGTTATCATGGGAAGAAAGAAGGAAGTTACATACCAGGAGGTGAAAAACAGGAACACGTTCATGGCTGATGATCTCTAGAACAGTATGAAAACAGATGCAATGGGATAGAGTGCTGAGAAAGGGGCATATCAAAGGTAGTAGGGTTAGTTAGAAAGGGCCTCAATTGATTTTTTGAACTTTGGATAATTCTGTTCGACATTCTTGAAGATTTTTGGAAATGGTTAGCAAATGGAGACTGGAAGGACTTCAGAATGATAATAAAACCATACTGGGGACTTGTACAGGATAAGGCAAATAAGTATCATTGAGTTCTGCCCTCACCTCCGCAAATCATTTCACATTTGCCAGTTTATCTTTCTCCCAAGTCTTGAGAACTAAACCCTCCCCTGGACTCAGACCTCATGCCTCACTTTCTTGTTAAGAACCTTACACTGACAATTGTGTTTCTTCCTTTCGAGAGTTTTTTTTTTTTTTTTAATTTCAGTTTCATTTCAAATAAAACTACTTGACTCTAGTTCTTCAAATCCTCGACTTGCTCTTGCTTCCCAAACTCTTAAACCTTGAAATTTATACTTAGAGACTGAACTTCCCCAATTGCCATCTCTCTTAATACCAGAGCAATCTGGCTTCTACATGAGAACTGCTCTTTGAAACGTTACCTGCAACTTGTTGATAAGCACCGTGGCCTTTTCTCAGTTTTATTCTCCCTCACTTCCCCGAAACAATTTAAACTTGTGGATTTCCTGTAATACCTCTATGCAAGCATTGCTTTTAACTTCTCTTCTGCAGGATAAATTTAAAACTTGTAATGTTGTTTCCTGGGTTCCCCAATAAACACATTATCTGAACCAAAATTGGGACGTATAAACTTATTGGTGGAATTTTGAAAGTTATAGTGTTTTATATACATGAAATCTTTAATGATGTAACACTAAATAATATAGTTAAATTAAACATTAAGTCATGCAGTCTTTTTAAAAAAATATGTGTCAACTTGGTACTGTCCTGGAATATTCTAGAAGTGTTCAACTACAAAGTGGCAAAGTCAATTACGATATCTTTTAGACTGAAATGGAATAAATTCTATTAGAGGATAATGACCATAATTCACAACATTCATAAGAAATTCAAGAAAGTAATTTAGGACATCTCTTTGATTTCTTAATAAAATTTTGTCAAAATACAAAAAAAAAAATCCTAAAAATATCCTAGTCAAAAGTTGTCTTCATAATAAAATTTACCACAGGTAAAATTTTAAATAACTTTTTAAAGTCCCATAAATATTCATTTTTGGTTTTGGAAGTGTTCCATTATTCTGCTTTAGCCATCAGTTCTTTTGGCTCTAAGCATGTATTATTTGCAACCCTGTTTGTACCAGGCACAGTGGTGAGTGCTTGGAACATGAAAGTGAACAAAAAAAGACCCAGTCCTTGCCATTGTGGGGCTTACAGTCTGGTGAGGGAGGTAGTTGTTAATCAAATCATTACACAGATCAAGAAAAATTTACCACTGAAATAAGTTTCCAAAAAAAGACGTGCATACATCTGGGAGACTCGAAGATGAGAAAAGATGTCCCTGAGGAAGTGATGTTTGAGTTGAGATCTGAAAGAAGGCCAGGATAGAAGACAGGTGTGGGGGGTGGGTTGGAAAGACAGGACAAGACCATTACAGGAAGTGAGACCTGCGTGCAAAGGAAATAGGGGAGGGGACAATAAGAGCTGGGCGAGGAGGTGAGTTTGTTTAGAATCGTGCTGCAAGGGAGGCCTGAGGGAGGTAAAAGTGCTAGAGCGGGAGCAAGAGTCTCTTGCTCACCAGTTCATTCTAAATCATTAGAACTATGCCCAACACAGAGAAGAGGCTTGATAAATATTTGAAGAGTGAATAAATAGATAATTCTTTTGAAATGTTGAAAAGATACCACTTTGGGGACTAAGTAGGAGAAAAGACAGCTCCCCATGTCTTCTCACAAAATTGGCATTTGAGAGATATTTGAGCCTGCAGTGAAAACAGAAAGAGAACAGCTACACATTTTAAATTAAGGCATGGCAACAATAAAGGGGCTTTACCCCTGTGCAGAATCAAAGGACCAAGAAACAAAGACAAAATTTACTCCTTTTAAGTTCACACACAAACCGGGGGACTATGCATGATGGAGATGTAGCCAGAGTCTAGGGTCCAGTACTATCGATTTAACTCTATACTGCTTAGTCACCAGCCAATAATGTAGGCAAACACCCTATTCCTAACTTAGTAACTTAAAATCGGTATTCCTGAAGACTTTCCCCTTAACTTTACTTCACAAATTACTTTTATTTAGATGCCTCCTGCCTTACCACATGGTAGAGGTTTCTATAATATAACCAGACATTTATTTTTCAAAACCAATACTTCTTTTACTCAAACTCAAATTTTAGGACTGTATAACATTCTCCTACTTACATGAGTGTCTTAGAAAACTTTCTTGTTAGTTTAGGGCAAGACCTTTGACATCAAAAGGCACTGAGTGAGGTATAGCACAAAGGAATTTTAGGGCAGTGAAATTCTTTTGTGTGAAACTATAATGATGGATACATGGCATTATGCATTTGTCCAAATACAGAGAATGTACAAAACCAAGAGTGAACCTTAAGGTAAACAATGGATTGTGGGTGATTGATATGTGTCAGCATCAGTTCATCCATTTTAACAAATATTCCACTGGAGGGGGGGGACAGTGTTGATAATAGGAGAAGCTATGCATATGTGGGGGCAGGAAATCTCAGCACTTTCTGCTCAATTTTGCTGTGAACGTAAAACTGCTCTAAAAAAATAGCCTTTAAAAACAAAACAAAGTAATTAGAATAGCCGTGTTAAGATTTGACAAAATGCAGTTAAGACCAAAAGAATAATGAAAGAGTAAAGACACCAAAAAAAAAAAAAAGAAAAAAGAAAGAGAAAGAACTATTGATCATAATCTTCATCCATTCATTGAGTTTAATAATCAGTGGCATGTTCTGTACTTCTTTTTCTTAAATTGAAAAAGGAAAAATAACCCTGCTCTACCCAATTTACAGGCAATATTCCAAGCTAAGAGCTGTGGAAAAGTAACATAAAAACTAGTACATGTCTTTGAAGTGCCAAATGCTATTTCTGTTTCTAAATAACTTAATTCTCAATAGAAAAGCAAAAATCTTCTTGAATTGTCCTCATAATTTTCTGTTCCAAATGGACCACTACTCTTTGTTTCTTTTCTAAATCAAATTCTATTATTGCCTATTAAGTTGTGTATAGTATCTATGATGGGAGTACCATATAGAAAAGTATTTGGTATTTTATTAAACATTCATTTACTTTCTATCCAATTTATGAATTGGACTGATGCCCAAGCTAGTGATTTTTAATATTTAGGAAGCTTTGACATCTCTATCTTTATTTATCTAATTTTTGACATAACATCTCTACACAATACTCATTAGAACATAAATATTTTTCTAACTGAAATTCATTTACAAAAATATTTTTGGAGATTTTACATGTTTTGTGATGTTGGATACTCAAAAGTCTGTGTTAAAGTTGGAGTTAAGAAATAATAATCTGTGTTACATCTCTATACATTTACACAAAGAAAAAGCATACCATTTACAATTTTATCTTAATTTATATGGGATTATATATATAAAATATAATATATATAAAAATACATATATATAACATAATACAGGATGAGATATATAATATAATTAAACTTTCACAAAGGTGATTATTGTAAGTGTTGTGAAGTTCAAAGCCTTACTATTCATGAGTTTAGTTTGGGCACTGAATGAAGGCTATGTGGCTGAGGAATTTAGGTAGACAACAGCTATGTTAGGTGTACAGGGTAGGAATGACCAACATTTTTACATTTTTAGGTAAACAACAGAAAGCACTGAATTCTTATAATTTCTTATTAAAAGAAATGAGACATTTTATTTCACACCCAAATTGTAAGCTCCAGAAATGATTAAATGTATCCCTCTATTCACGCGCATCTTTTTCCACACTATTAGGTAAGAATACACACACACACACACATATTAAATTCAAATTTAGAAAATTAGAAAATTTGTTTATAGTAACTATTTCCCAAAAACATTTAAGAAATGTCAAAAGCATAATTAAATGATCTGCTGCAGGTAAAACAATTGAATAAAAAAGAATATAAAAATCCAATTATTTTAAAATTTTATTTTATTATGTTGTGTTAAACACCATACAGTACCTCATTAGTTTTTGATGTAGTGTTCCATGATTCATTGTTTGCGTATAACACCCAGTGCTCCATGCAGAATGTGCCTTCTTTAATACCCATCACCAGGCTAACCCATCCCCCCCGCCTCTAAAACCCTCAGTTTGTTTCTCAGAGTCCATAGTCTCTCATAGTTCGTCTCCCCCTCCGATTTCCCCCCTTCATTTTTCCCTTCCTACTATCTTCTTCTTTTTTTTTTTTTAACATAGAATGTATTATTTGTTTCAGAGGTACAGGTCTGTTAAAAATCCAATTTTTAAAAAAGGTTTTGATCTATAATTTCCTTTCTATGATTCCACTATTATTAGGACTCTGAATAATATAATTGCCTCTTCCAAATGTCACCTTTTAATTTAGGATAGCTAGGTCTCTAGTTTTATGCTGGCTAGGAGAATCTTTCTTCCTGAAAAGATTAAGGTTAGTTGGAAACAGAATGGAAGTCTATAAAGTTCTCAAAGATGGAAAAAATGTATGTATCCATTTAGTAGAGCCCAGAAAATGAGAAGGAATAATTCATGATAGAAGGATTAAAAGGAGTAAAAAGAAGTAATTTTCGACAAATGTAGGAACTTTTAAAGGTTGACCTGAAGAAAGTGTACACGTGAAAATCATAAAGTTAAAAGACCCACATTGACTCATGAGTGATAGAATTAAAGCAGGCTATCAATGGAAAATTGTACAAGACGGTGATTCAAAAATAAAGCAAGCTTTGAAAACCTAAAAAGTTTAATAAGTTAGGAGACAACTCAGTTAGGGGCAACTACTTGACCTTACCTCACTTATCTTTTGCCTCATTTGGTAGAAATATTCATTTATTGTAGGAATATTGATGTGTGTAATCAGAAGGTGCTGGCCAGAGTCTGCTATAGTGCTCTGTGCCCTGTTGCATATTTCTGTTCTAAAATCTAAAAAATTCTAAATTCCAAAATCACCTGTTCCCAAGTATTGTTAATAAGATACTGGGAACTTTCGTTAACAGTGGATTTGGTTCTCTGTTCCCTGATTTCCATTAACCTCCACTTCAGCTGTGAGACTTCTCTCCGGGTTTCCTATCTTCCTCCAAATCTATCCCTCTTTTAATCTTAAAGTTTGCCTCACAATCTGGTAGTGTGTGGGGGGGTGTGGGGGGGTGTATGGATAGGAGTTTGGGGGACATACTATTTATAAGAATGTCTAATTATTATTATTTTCCTTGAATGTGTTTTAGATTTCACAGTCAACATAGTAGAGAAATGTGGTGTTTGTTATCTGAGAAATGAGTTTTTCCCCATGAGTAGCACTGTGTATATATGGAATTCTCCTATGTAAGTGTTTATATCATATTTACATCATCAGGATGTTATGTAAAATCCGCTATTTTACGGATTCATTCTTCTAAGTCTATGAGACATCTGGGCAAACATCACAATGATAACAGGGAAACTTGATTGAGATAACCTTCGAGTGTGATGGCTGCTCTGGTTATCTAATGGATTCTAAGTTTTGAAATCTGCCATGGGATTTCTTAAGTATGCAACATTTTAAAATTCCAGATATATTAGCAACTAGAAAGCTATTGTGTAACCTTTATGATATGCATACTCTACAGTTTCTTAGAAGCATCAATATGGAAGGGGTCCTAAGGATGTTATGGTCTGACATCCATATGCTTTCATATGCTTAGAAAACTAAGACGCAAAGAGTTGAATTTCAACTTTCTTTTCCACTGTATCCCTTCAAAGTATACTGTTTAATCCTGGCTCTTCTTTCTAGCTATGTGATCTGGGACATGTCTTAGTTTCCACACTTTTAACACAAACACAATAATAGTTTCTATTGACAGGGTTGTTAAGGAAGGTTAGAATTTTTGGAAAAGAGCCAGGCATGTCATAAGCTCTCAATAAATGTTAGCACTTACTATGGTGTGGTTATGCCTCTTGTTGCTTCATTGCCTAGTACAAAAGATGGTTTGTGGGTGGTGTATATGAGTGTGTCCAATGGGAGGAGCAGAGGAAGGTGAAATTGATAGTTTGGAATCTTTTATTTATTCCCTTGTGTTTCAGACAGTGTGTTGAATGCCCAGGGTCCTTGCCTCTTATGAGGCTCGCAAACCAGCAGATAAGAGATACAATGTGACAGTTATGATGTAGGATGAATGTTCTGATGGTAAAAAATATACCTGAGAAATACACACTGATTTTATTTTATTTTTTTGAAATTTAACTTCTTTAATAGATAGAGGTTTATAAAGATTATCTATTTTTATTTTTATTTATTATTTTTTTAATGTTTTATTTATTTATCCATGAGAGTCAGAGAGAGAGAGAGAGAGAGGCAGAGGGAGAAGCAGTCTCCCCGCAAAGCAGGGAGCCCGATGTGGGACTCGATCCCAGGACGCTGGGATCATGACCTGAGCCAAAGGCAGACGCTTAACCATCTGAGCCACCCAGGCACCCTATAAAGATTATCTATTTTTATTATGTTATGTTAATCACCATACATTACATCATTAGTATCATATGACCTCACTGAAATGAGGAATTCTTAATCTCAGGAAACAAACTGAGGGTTGCTGGAGTGGTGGGGGGTGGGAGGGATGGGGTGGCTGGGTGATAGACATTGGGGAGGGTATGTGCTATGGTGAGCGCTGTGAATTGTGTAAGACTGTTGAATCACAGACCTGTACCCCTGAAACAAATAATACATTATATGTTAAAAAAAAGAAGAAGAAGAATGAAGGGGGGGAAATACATACTGATTTTAATTCTCAAATTAAAGCAAAAATATATATAGATGATAGATAGATAGATGATAGAGAGATGGATAGGAAATTACATTTTTAGCTATATTGCATATGGTTTTTGAGATATGAATACAAAAGTGATAAGTTAATAAAGATATATGTGTGTATGTTAATATTGGTCAGCATGAATACAATAAATTCCATTTGCTATAATTACAGTTTTATTATCAGTACACAGGGATTACCAACAACCTTATATTGTACAAACTACAAGTTCTCAATATTAGACAAAATAAACAGAAGCTAATACATTTCTCTAAAAAGTTAACTGCATCTAACTTTGCCAAACACTGCAAAGCACCACCTTACGGGGTAATATTCAAGTTGATTAATATAATATTTTCTCTCACAAGAGGATCATGTCACTATAATTCAAGTATACTGATGAAGAAGTAATGGCTAAAGTGAATTTTTTGACAACTGGCAATATAGCTATATCATATAGATCATTTCTGTTATGATTTGTCAAAGAATCTTAAATTTTTTCCTATCTAAACTTTCACAAACACAAATAATAGATCTCTTTCCATATTCTCTGCAATAACATTTGCAGTAAATTTAATTTATAATACTGTACCAAGTATCCAGTGCTATACTGTCATTGAGATTATTGAAATGATAGTTCTCCTAGATAATCTATCAATCCAAATGGCAGAACTTGGACCAATCTCGTCTATATTAAAATTACCTTCCCTGTAAGAAACCTATAATTCTTTTCTTTTCTTTCACAACTTTGCCTCTATTTTGAGTTTTATGAATAATTGCTTTTCTACTGATCAAAAACAAATTCTAGTATACTAGATACACAATCATTGATCACTATAAGGACTAATGTATGAATAAAAATATGTTTATGTTTCAAACTAAAACTGACATCTTTGTAATAAGACCTCATATACAATCTACCACAATACCATCTTTCTACCTAGGGAGAGAGACAGCTTGGGCTTTAAAAGAGTCAAGATTTGGTGTGATAAAATACTGATGAGTTTCTTGCCTATCATTCTTCTGTGTCTTCCTTGTCTACTTTGATTTGTTAATATAATACACTAAGGGAATTGCTATTAATTAGTACAGTGCAGAGTGCAAAATCATGACAAAAATTCTCCAGCTCCCTGTTTGCATTCATGAAGAATATTGTGGGAGCAGTTTGTCTAAAATGGTTAAAGATAAATTAACATAGCATGGTTTAACATCATTCTATATTTAAAAAAATAAAAATAAAATCATTCTATATTGTCTTTTAAAATGGTAGCTTATTTGGACTCTGGAAACTGTATTCACACCACTGTGTTGTGTTTTGTTTTGTTTTGTTTTTTCCCCCTATGGAAACATCAGTTGTATTGATTTTTACAGATCTTTACTAAGCAAGAGAAAAGCCATGCACAGAATTTTTTTTTTCCAGAACATTTTGGAAAGCTTGAAGACCAAAACCTAAAATAATAATATAGCTGCAGTAAACAAGCAATTGGCTTTGTGGACAAAATTTATTGATCTTCTTGACTAAATTAGTTCTTTATGTGGTGTATCATGGTCCTTGAAATTGGAAATTCTTGTTCAAGCCCCTGATGTCCTTCATTCCTTCACTGGTATTTGAAAGGATAGGGAGTCTATCCTCAAAATGGTGAAGAAACTGTTCCTCCTCCAGAAGGAGTTGGGACAAAATATATCTATAGTTTATAATTGGCAATGGGAATTATACTTTGGCTAAAAAAATCAATTAAAAGTTATGTGTCTTAAAAACTGAAGGAGCAAATGTAGTGCCTATTATAAAAGTATATGGGGAAACTTAAGCCCTTAGTGGTCTGGGTTCTGAGATTAGCTTATGTAATTTTCAGAGAAGACACCAAAAGATGACTATCCATGGATATTAATAGGTTCTCTTAGATAAGTTTCACATTTGGACAGTTTAGGCAAGACTAAAACAATCAACAAGGTCAAGTGAGTAGAAAAATAATCTATTTCCCATTGTCTAGATAAAGCAGCTTAACTGCTATTATTTCATTCTGTAATCTGTTAGCATTACATACTACAAAACACAGATGATTTTACAAAACAGTAAATAGAAGCTTGTTTAGAAAATAAGCCAAAACACATGGTTACGGGTGTGAGTGTTTTAACAAATAAACAGATTCCCTTCTTGTTTTTTCCACTTTTATTTCAAAGCAGCTAATTCAGTCATAAGAGGAATTGTTTCTACAAGAGTGACCCATGAATGCTTACTGAACATGGGGCTCTACCTGCCACCCTACGTAGGGTAAAAAAATATATATATATTGTTCAAGAAACCAAACTCAGTGGTTTACCCAAAGATAAGAAAAACACTAATTTGAAAAGATATACACACCCCTAAATGTATTCAGCATTATTTACAATAGCTAAGATATGGAAGTAATCTAAGTGTCCATTGATAGACGAATGGACAACGAAGTTGTGGTATATACAATGGAATATTATTCTATCATAAAAAGAATATGATCTTGCCATTTGCAGCAACATGGATGGACCTAGAGTGTATTCTGCTAAATAAAATAAGTCAAACAGAGAAAAATGAATATTTTATGATTTCACTTATATGTGGAATGTAAAAAAACAAAACAAATAAACAAAAACCAGAAACAGACCCATAAATACAGAGAACAAGTGGATGGTTGCCAGAGGGGAGGGGGATGGACAAAATGAGTGAAGGTGAGTGGGAGATACAGGCTACCAGTTATGGAAAAATAAGTCATAGGAATAAAAGGGACAACATGGGGAATATACTCAATGGTATTATAATAGCGTTGTATGATGACTGATGGGAGCTACACTTCTGGCGAGCATAGCTTAACATGCAAGGTTTTGAATCACTCTGTTGCACACCTGAAACTCACGTAACATTGTGTGTCAGCTATACCCAAATTAAAAAAAAAATGAATCCAGTAGAATTTGTGTACACTTACCTTTTATTGCACTTACCTAATTAAAAAGTATTAAGCAAATTGTTTCTGTTGGCGGGAAAAACTGGAAGCAACGTGCCAAGGATCTGATTTTGTTTTTGTAATTTAATTGCATTTTTAAAATAGGTAGTAATTCAATAACATGGCTCAAAATCAAAACAATATTACAAGAAAGAAACTAAGACAGTTCATTTTGTCTCTTCTCTTGACGAATCATTCCCATCCAGCAGGGCCTATCTCTCTAATTGGTTTCTAGTATAGCTTCTGATTTTTTCAGTGTATATATAAAGGATATATGAATATATGACTAAATGCACAATATATAAATATATATGTGTAAATATATTTATACGTATATAGTTTTAGCTGTAAAGTTCTATCAGTTTAACAAAAGCATAAATTTGGGGACCCACTTCCAAATTCAGAATCAGATGAGTTATATTATCCCCAAGAACTACCTCATGCTACCCCTGTGTACTCACTCTCTCCTTTAACCCCTGAGGACCATCGCTCTGTACTCCCTCACTGTAATGTTACTTTTTAAAGAATGTCATAAAAATGGAATTGTATAATATGTAGCCTTTTGAGGTTGGCTTCTTTCACTCAACATACTATCTTTGAGACCCACCCAAATTGTTGCATTTCATCAACAATATCTGCTAGTGACTTTCTCTGAAGCCTCAGATTATGTCAGATTTGACTTTTTTTTTTTTCTACTTGCCTCGCGATATCTGTAAGACACTAGGCAAACAAATATTCTGGGTACACACAATACCTCACTTTTCATTTGAATTTGTAAAAACTACATTCATATACATAAACACATATGCATATACATACATACATGGCTTCTATAGGGAAGGTATATCCATAACATGACTTTTATAGATAAGGTATTAGAAAGGTTGGCAGGAAAGGGCAAGGCAAGAGCTCTGGTGTTTAATCACTCACCTTGGAGTACTGTGCCTGGAAAATTACCTTTAAAAGACCAAAAAACATTCTAAAACAGTAATTTGAATAAGGCTTGTAAAGTGAATCTGAACCTCTTTTTATGAATTTAACCCCTTCACTTGTTTCATGCATCCATTCCTTTCTGAATGGTTTGTCTTATTTTATTAAATGCAAACTTGCTCCTTTTCAACACAAGACACCCGATCCCGTTACTCCTAAATTTTGTGAATATTGCATCATGGCTAAGGGTATCAGTTTATGTGCTTGCTTTTTATTGAATTATCTTGCTAGTTGTCTTCATTTCTCATTTTACTTTGGGTAAACACAGTTAAGTTCCAGGTGGGGAAATTTAAATCCAGGCTATTTTTCCTATCACAGGGACCCATAATTCTGGGCCTTGATTTCAGTACTGGAACTCATAATTGTTGCAAGAGAGACGTCCAATATTTAAGGTTTAGTGTTTCTTATTACTGAAACTTACTGTTCACTCTTCAATTTCCCCCTTTAATGATCTTAAATATAGGAATTTTTATTGTTGTTGTGATGATATTTTAATTCATTATTTATGGAAAGAGTAATTTCAATTTGCCTTTAAGCACTAATTCTCAATTTATTCAGAATGTCCTGTTTAAGTATTGCTTCTATAGTTAAAATGACACCTAAAGGGCCACTATTCTATCTTATAAATATATGTTCTTGGGCTTTTAGATACAAGTTATATAAAAATACATTAGTGGGCTTTACATGAAACTTAGAATTATTTGTTTTTGACAAAGGCCACTGAGTGGGAAATATACTTTGAAAATGAAATGAGAATAATGTACCCAATATTAGAAAAATATTTAATTAAGCAGGCTAATTCCAAGTATAATATTGAAATATAATCACTATAATAATTCCACATACAAGAAATGTGAAGAAAGTAGGTACAAATAGGTTGAATTTTCATGTGAGATTTGAATAGTTTTATTACTTTGAATTTAAACCTCTTGGATCACATAAGTTATTAAATAGTCAAATAAAATTATTTTTACTTGCCCAGAATTGCTGACTTTAAATTTTAGCACAATTTAAATATATACACTAAAAAATTTCTCTGAATAACTTTGTTTTTAATTGTCTAGATTCCATGTTTTCTAGTGGTTTTAGTTTAATTACAAATTTATTTTATGATATTCTAATATAGACTTATCTTGGATTTGTGTAGCTAAGTCATAAATAAAAATACTTTCTGACTAGATTTTTTTGAACCAAAGTAGATGTATCAGGTAAAATCACTTCTTTTAGTGATTCTTAGAAAAGATCCACTACACATAGTTCTTCATATGTTTTGTGTCGAATGGCATATTTTCAGTGGGACTTTGACCAGCTTGAATGTCTTCTAGGAGTGATCTAAATAAAATAAATTGTCTGAAAACAGTTTTATTAGTTATGGTTTATTCATTCCATGCCTTTCTACAGTGCATGTGTATAGTTACATGCCAACTATGTGCAGATACTCTTCCAGGTGCTGACAATATATCTGTGGACAAGACTATTTTAACCCCTGCTGAAATGGCTGGAGAAGCTTTACCTGCAAGCAGAGAGCACACTTGCACAAACTTCTAACACTTTGGGGCAGTATCACTTTAAAAAATCTGAAGCAATATATCCAACAACTATTTATTGAGCATCTACTGTGTTGCAGTTACTGTCTTGTTGCTGACGGTGCAGAGACATAAAAGAGCTCTCTGCTTTGAGAAGATTATGGTGTGGTGCAATTACAGAGGTAGAACCATGGCTGCATTTCACAAGGAGCCATACTTGGATCACTATGAAGTAATTGTTAGCTTTAACATCACTTTATTGCAAGGCAGCCTCGTAAAGAAATAGGCTGAGTTGTACCATTTTGAGCTCCTTGTCACTCAAAAAATGAATTATGATTTTTCAAGGGTATTTAAGTAATCCTATAGAAGGCAGCACAGTGCAAAGAACATTACATTTGAAATAGACCTGGTTTCTATTTCCCATTTGGCCACTTCCTGGAGATATTGGAGAGAAGAGTGATTCATTGAGTCCAAGATTTGTCATTATCTTATAAAAGGATAATGGGACTTGCTTTGGGGGAGCTACTGGATGAATGAACTGAGATGAAACATGTTGAAGAATTTTGTGATCTATGAATGTATGAAATATATAGAAGATTTTAATATTTTGCTAGGAGGACTGATGCTCTGTTTGTGATGTTAAAAGCTAGGTGAACTTTAGGTTTCCTTCTTGAACTAAAGCCCCTCAATTCTAGAGCTGGAATAAGTCTCACGAATATTTTATTAAATTCTCATTTTGCAAATGTTGAAACTAAGGATATATAAAACTATAGAAACTATAGACATCAAATTTTACACATATTAGCTAATGGCAAAGGTCATAGAAGAAAATTATTTTGTCTTTCTCATCTTCTCCCCCCAAAAATAGTTTAACATCTAAACGTTTGTTCTCTAAAAGTATTTTAACAATTTTTTTTCTACAATGTTCATCTGGACTCCTTGTAAACAGAGCAGGTATGCTGTAATAAAAAAATATTGATTCTGAAAATTTTCACCTAGTAATATAGTGTTTCATAATTATTATTTTGAGCTTTATTCATTTTAATGGGATTTTGAAAGATGACCAGTAGAAAGATATTATCCAGTGCTAAAGTATTTGTCAGGCATAAGAAGATATTTTTATGATTGTTCAATGCAAATAATCATATAGGCTTTAATATTTTACAGTTTTCAAAGTATTTTAGGTGCACAGAGAATAATGACATATTACTGCTATGTTCAAAATAAAATATTGTTATAAATATTAACTATAAAATCGATTAAGTCTCAGAAAAGTCAGGACACATAAGCTGATAATCTTGTAAAATCGGGAACCAATGTGTATTTCATGTCTCTGAAAAGCCAAAGGAATAACAGTTTCTTATAAAAATACATTTTTCCTGCTACCTTTTCTCATGACCTTTTATTGGTTTCAGGTGCAGTGGGGAAAGTTAAAAATTATATATTCTGACAAATTACAATAAATTTTCATAAATAATTAATTTCAAGGAAACTAACTTTGTATAAGACCATTAATATGCCAACAAACATTACAACCAATTCAAATATAACTATTTAACTGAGCTAAGAGTGAATAGAATTACAATTTTAATGTACTAACAATCATCCTTAAAGATTAGGAAGTTAATATGATAATGACCTTCTAGCTAAAAATAGATTGCAGAGCACATTTACTAGCAATTAGATGTGATTTTTTTAGAAATAAATGATCTTCTTTGAATACTCGCTGTTTTGAGCGGTTTTGCCGACAAGACTGATTAACAGTTCATAATCTTTTGGCTGGCTCTGTATTGTTTTGAGGACAGGTTTAACAAGAAGACAGAATTTTTCAGTACGCAGGAACTATCACCAAATGAATATCTCAATGAAAGTACCATCATGGAGGCAGAGGTATTTGTTTTTTTTTACAAATTTAATTCTGTCACTGCAACAAAATTGCTAATTCATGCAACTGATGACTGCCTCTCATTAACAAGGGCCATTAACCAATAATTATAACTGGATTTTTTGATCACTAATTTATTTGTTTAAAAATATGTAGTCCTGGCAAAATGTTCACTATGACTATCTAGTAGGGTTTAATGTAGTGAAAACATCTTTTTTTTTTTTTTTTTGGTCTTTGGTTATGTGTGGAGACAAATTCTAAACAGAGGAGAGAATTAAATTATCTAGATAAGACTGGGTAACAAGACATTTCATCAAAACCTTTAAAGGTATTTTGGAAAATAACATTTTTGGAAATCATCCAAATATTATAAGATTGGTGGTTGTGTGCTAAAATTAACTGGGTGATTGCCACAATTTTCCAATTTATTTTCAGTTTGTATAGAAAATCTAAATAGTCATTTGTTTGATTAAAAAAAATAGCTGCGATGCAAAATTTTCTATGTAAGGACAAAAAGTATGTTGAAGTTATTTTATTAATATGTTTTAATGGGAAGCAAATGGAAATGGTTTCGTTAATTTCTGAATTGCATTTTCTTTTCTAAACTACATTATATTACAAAAGGAGTAAAAACAAGCAGAACTATATGTTAAACATAGACTTTTAAAAATATACAATCTCATGTTTATTTTAGTCACTTTTCATTTCACAACCAAATGAAACACACATATAATTTTAGAAATCACATAACTGAAAAAGAAATCAAAATCATGCTCAGATATATCCAAAATAATCATCACTCTGGAAAGCATGCCCAACTTATTTTAAAGGTGCATTATTTCCTGATTTAAAGGCAGACAGGGGCTGTGGGGCCACATTCCATGACAGAGAGCCTCTAGAGACATCTTTGATCATTCTTTGTGATGCATAAAATATGTCACAGTTGTACTATAAAAGATATCAGCCATCAGGTAAGGCTGTCATTTGCCCTTGTAGTATTATATTGGAAAAATATGGCTTTTCTCTCTTGTATTTGTATGGGATTACTGCTCATGAAAATGCAGCCTATTTAGTCTGTGTGTGACCATTATCATACTCCTGGTTTCTTTCAAAAGAAAGTAGTCATAAATAAACATGCTAAAGAGAATAGATCTGGTTGATATTTTGTTTCAACATTTACCCATTTCATAAGTTGTTATAAGCTGTGAATATGTTAAGTACTGGTCTACATTAAAGTTGGGTTCTACAAAAGGATTGCATATTTCTCCAGAGAGTAGTTGCTTTCATTTGATTTCTGTTATGAATACATCTTAGTTTACTTCAAAATCCGAACCTATGTCACAAATAATATTTATAACAAAAGAACAATAGCAATAAACTATTCCAAAACGCTATATTCTTATTTCTCAGCTCCTCACATATTTTTTAAATTATACGTGTGTGAGAGAGAGAGAAAATTGGCTTTACTAATGTATTTAAGATAAAATAAACTGTAATTATTCTTGTGTTATAGCAGCAGTATTTTTCTATTGAATTTGTCTTTCAGGCATTAATATACATAAACTCTTTCTACCTTGTATCTAAAGTAGTGTTTCTTCCTATTTTTTTAAATGGCAATGAAGCCGATTTACATATTTCTTTGGGAACATAGATTTTAATGTTGTATGGAAAACGTGGAAGTATTTTAATATGAGATCCAATTTAAAAGTGATTTTTGCTTTTGATAATGCTAAGTAATTACTAAAGTTTTTACTGAGTTGAATTAACTGACCCTATAAATACTGGCAATATTTCCTAGAGAGTTTGTCAAGAATAACACTTCTGTCCGAAAGCATTTGGCTACCAAACCAAAAATAAACCAAACAAATAAGATACATAAACTATGTTTGAATGTGTGTTAATTCTGAACATCTGACAAGAGTTTTGCTAAAAGAACACAAATACAACTTTCAGATAATTTTTATCTCCTTAATAATTTGTTGCCTTTTTAAAAATAAAGATTCTCAAGTTTTTATTTCTGTGTTGCAAAGTACTGCTTCTTGCACTTAAAAATTTAGCAATTTATTTATAAATTGTGAAGGAGAAACCTCTTTTAATGGAGAAATATAACATACGGTATAACAGACCGGATCGATTAAAGGCCTCCATCTGGCTCAAGTCTAGAAAAGTTGCTGCCATATGTTTTGAACAGCACAGCAAAACTGTTTTATACTGTCACCACCTCCAGATTTGTTTTATAAATTGCATTTAGTTTTAATATACATGCATATATGTGTATATGTGTATATATGAAACACCAGGTATACTTTTATCTATGCTTCTTTGCTTAATTGGAAAGCAGACATATATAAAATTTTAAAAAGGACCTTGGTCTTCATGGTTCAGTGTGAAAGGCAGTTGACAGCTTTAAAGAACGAAAGAGAGAGAGAGGCACAGTTTGCTGTAATTTGTTTACTTAGTGACGTTTAAATCTTAAGTGAATTTAGATTATTCTACGATGATAGCTCATATTTGAGGAGTAGCCAAAAAGATAGAATAATAATAATATCTTAAGGGAGAAAATTTTATAAAATTCACATGAATATTAGAGATGGTAATATCAAAATTGTATTCAGTAGTCTTGTTTTTTTAAAGGTAAAATTTCATAAAGATAGATTTAAAAATCAGAATATGTATGTTGCTGTTGGAAAAATAACATATCAGGTTCAAATGAAATTTAGGAATGTTAATCTCTTTTGCAGCTGCTATTTTTGTTTTATGGTATTTTTACAGCTGTTTTTAATTTCTTTTAAGAAATACTAAACCTTTAGGAGAATTCCCATGTGAACAACCACAGTACAGATAATTGGTTTCATTGCAATTCAGATTATGAACATCATTTTTCAGTTGTTACTTTCAAACTATATACATAGCTAAATCTGTAAGCCATTTTCTTTATTCAGCTACTATCAAAAGGGGAAAAATGAGTTAAAAGCATCACAAAGCCTTACTCTTTACCTGATAGGGTGCGATGTTTAAAAATATTTACCTTCCTCAATAAAACATTAATATATCCTATATAGTACGTGCAGATGTAACCTATATTTTTTATTAAGAAAAGCAGAACAACATAAATTATGAAAATTCTTTCAGAACTACAATTCCTTTAATAAATTTCAGAATTGGCGTTTATCGTGCAATCCTATTTCTAGATCTAACATCCTCTTCTTTGATTAATTATTGTCACAGACTGTATATCTTCATTTGGAAGCATCCTTGATTAGCAGCCACACCTATACCATGCAGTTTTTAATAGAAGCCACCCTTCCTATGCAAGCCGCAGGGGAAAGTAATTAAATTTAATAGAAGCCGTCTTTGTTTTATAGCCACCCTCAATTTAAAGCCACAGGGGTACGTAATTAAATTTAATAGAAGCCATAGCTTCTAAACAAAGATATACAGTATCAGTTAGGTATGCAGAGGTATAGAAATAAGAAATACTCTACCTTGGGAGTTGTGAAGAGTGTGGGTTTATATGAAGCAATGTTAAAAAATTGTAAAAGTTCGCAAAACACTTTTTCAGAAAGTGACTCAAAATGGGTGGGGAAGGTGCAGTTGTCACCCTGCATTTTTCAAGCGGCAATAAGAGAGGTGGGGCTGCTACACGTCCTCGCTAAACCACAATAGCTTGGACAGTTGCCTGCTGTGAGCATTGGATGCTTCTTTCCCTCTCATGTCAGTTGGACGAGTAGTCTTTCCTACTCAAACATAGAATAGTGAGATCGGTGAGCAGCTATTCGCGGGAACATAGGAAACGTGGTGTTCAGGCTCATGTGTTCTAAACCTGAACTGGTAATTGTTTTATTTTGTTGTTGGTTTGATTATTTTGAAACTCCGGTGACGGTGCGCCCTCGATTAGCGGACCCTGCCCGTAGCCAATGGCTTGTACGACCTGGACCTAGACTAGAAGCACCGTTTGGGTGGTTAATTTCAGCTTCGTTCTGGAGAATGTTTTGGCAGGTTGTCTCACCACACCGTCGAAATATTTTTATGGACCTACAAAGAGGATGATGAAGACGTATTCTAGAATTCACACTAACCACAGGAAAATGTTTGAGGCTTTTTTCCCACAAAGCAGTATGTGCCATGTAACCAGTTTTAATTCTTAAATTTTGAGTTTCAATACTGCTTTTAAAATTTCAAATTTTCAAGTTCGTTGGGAACATTTCATCCATGCTTTGTCATGAACTGTGCTTTAATAATGCATAAGCCTCAGATAGGGCAAAAGCCGAAAGTGGAAACAAAGCAGCTGGTAGCATATCCAGTGATATTCTAAATGCATTGCCTTAAAAGATTGTTCATAGTCACTTAAAAAGAGAAGAGAGGAGAAACTTTGGGATTCAGCAGCCCAGATGGTAAAAGACAATAAGAGCAGCCTGTGGGCATATGGTACACAGAGAATGTACCAAGAGTGTGTTAATAAGGGAAATTAAAATTTGTATTTTAAGGAGCATGTGAGTACAAGATGGATCGTGACTAGGAGAGATGAGAACGCAGCTCTAAGGAAGTCTACAAGTAAGAAAGTTATAAACAAAGGGGGTTTTAACATGCAAATTTAGTGATCAGCTATCATCATATACTTACAAGTTATTGATTGTTGTGATTTTCCTTAATACATGTACAAGCTTACATATTTTGTGATTTGTCAATAGAAAATTAAGTTTTGTAACTAACAGATGTTATCTCAACTACTTCAAAGAACACAAATGCTACGCGTGTATAATGACAGATTCTTTACAATGGATTGTTCTGCTTGCAACGGTGCCTGGAGTCAACTGACCACAGTAGTCTTTCCAGTCGGGAGGAGTTGAAACCTCTCCAAATTTAGCCAGCTGCCACAACTTTCTTTCAATTAAAGAATCTTAATCAATGAGTATTTATTCCCACATTTGTGGTTGTCTCATTTAAGTCCCTATAGATTTTTTTTTTCACTATGAAGGTTCAAATGTTCAGGGTTGAATGTGTGGGCCATGCCAGACTCTATTATCATTATTCCAACTCTTTTAAGAAAATTTTTCATATTTGTATTACCCTTTTACTTTTTATCATTGTTTTAATCAGACTCGGGATCGAGTCTTCCCACTTTTCTATCAGTTTTTTAAAATTTTATTTAAATTCAATTAATTCACATATAGTGTATTATTGGTTTCAGAGGTAGAGGTCAGTGATTCATCAGTGCTCATTACATCAAGCACCCTCCTTGATGCCCATCACCTAGCTACTCCATCCCCCCCGTCCCCCTCCCCTCCAGCAACCCTCAGTTTCCTATGATTAAGAGTCTCTTATGGTTTGTCTCTCTCTCTGAGTTTGTCTTATTTTATTTTTCCCTCCCTTCCCCTATGTTCCTCTGTTTTGTTTCTTAAATTCCACATATAAGTGAAATCATATAATTGTCTTTCTCTGATTGATTTTTTTCAAGAGGGATTTTTCTTCTGTTTGGACTATTGAGGCAGAGGATATCTTCACAGAGAATGCTTCTGCCTTGAGGTAAACCAATAACCCTTTTCTGGTTTTCTAAGGGTATACTAATGTAGGCAGTATTTTCAGAACAAGTAAAGCATCAAAAAGTCTCAGTTCCTTGCCTTCGTTGTCAGGAGTGCTACCTTTTCCCAGCTTAAGTTAACCATATGTAGCTCAGGTAGATCATTGTTCCCACACAGATGAGCTTGTTTAGACAGTGCAAAGATATTTGGAATTGCTTGCATTGAATCACATAACTCTACTACTTAAAATATAAAACCAATTACTGTATGTTTACATTCCCAAGGATCTAGAAGTGGTAGGTTTCCTATTTTATCTCCATATCCACTGATACACACCTGGAATGATCTGGCAGTTTCTGGTGGGTATAATCTGAGGAAGGGCTTTTAAGGTCACTCCCAAACCTGCTTTAATATGGCAAATGGTAACTACCTTGATGAAAGTATGTCTGTATGATTGTGCCAAAATGTATAACTCTTCCAAAGTCTATAAATAATTAGGCATTAAGTATTTTTTTTTACCATTTTCATGAACAGTATTGGAAGTTTATTACAAATCCCTAAGAAAAAAGAAGCAGGATGATTGGAAATTTGAGAGTAGTATGCCACAGTTTATCAGGACCTTATGTATCAATGCTGCTTCTCCTATTACACACAAACACAGCACAACACAACTCATAAACATACACATACATATAACCATTCAGTTTGATTTCTTCCACTGGAGATTGAGGGAGAAAGATAAGCTGTAACTGTGCAGCTGGTAATTATGGCAATACTCAAAATAGTAAGGAAAAAAATGAAAGTATATAGTTAAAGTGATTTTATTTAAAAGAATATGACACAGTGTCATACTGACTGTGTGGCTGTTAGAGCAGTAACTGCCAGTTTAGGGGAAGGGACAGAAAAATGATTGAAATATGGCTGAACATCGAGATTAGCAAACTGGGAAATGTGGAAATGTGGTTAGAAAAGCTATGGATTCATCATATGGGTTCATCAGTGGAGGTGAAAACAAGCCCAGAGACTCCCTACCCCCTTTCCATTATGATGGAAGAATGGGAGGAAGAGGTAAAATCCCAGCAGAAGAAACTGCAGTGGTAAGAGAAAAGATATTCCTCTGGCCATCTGGTCACCTGACTGGGGGCTGCAATTCTCATATGCTAACTTGATTCTACTTTAATAGGACACACACATAGTAAAACCAACCAGAACCAAGATTGTTAACATCAATATGCTGAAGTTCTATTCCACAAAAGTAATTTATACATGGTCTATGTTTTTTTTTTAAAGATTTTATTTATTCATTTGACAGAGAGAGAAAGCACAAGCAGGCGGAGGAGCAGACAGAAGCAGAGGAAGAAGCAGGCTCCCTGCTGAGCGAGGAGCCCGACGTGGGACTTGATGTGGAGCTTAATCCCAGGACCCTGGGATCATGACCTGAGCCAAAGGCAGACGCTTAACCAACTGAGCCACCCAGGTGCCCCTACATGGTCTATGTTAAAATGAGTCTCTGTTGATACATTTTTTTGAAGCCTGTGTATTTGGTTCCAAACTAGACATGCATCATGCCAACCTCCTTTCTGAAAGAATAGTATTAGAGTTTTTTTTTTTTCAAAAAAAGTAATGATATTCAATCCAATGATGGATTATAATGTTCCAATTCTTTATACATATTCATTTTGAGCAGTATTCTATTTAAATTGATTAACAGTGATACTGGAATGAAACAATGAAGAATTTTGAACATCAAAGATTTGCAAACACCATGGAAAGATTGATTTGTGTTTAGCATGGTTATGGTATTTTGTGTAATTTATTCCCTTCTAATTATTTTTTATTGCCCATTTTGAGATGATTATTCAAAATCCTCTGCCCTAGATTTCCTCATTAATCATTTCTCGATCTTATTTTTTCCAATAACAAGACCAACAAATAACCTGTTATCTGCTGACTACAAATTAATATAGATTTGTAAAATTGTGGTAAAAATACATACTACAAAATCTATCTCCTGAATAAATTTTTAAGTGAACTGCACAGTTGTTAATTATAAGCACAAAGTTACACAGCAGAGCTCTAGAACTTTTTTTTTTTTTATGTTACATGACTGAAACTGTTCCTATTGAACTTCAGCCTTCCGTTTCCACAAACCTCCAACCCTGGCAACCACAGTTCTACTTTCTACTTTAATGAATTGAACTATTTTAGGCACCTCATATCAGTGGAATCATGCAATATTTGTCCTCTGCGACTGTCTTACTTCACTTAGCATAATGTCTTCAAGGTCAATTTATGTTGTGGTAAATGACTAGATTTTCTTCTTTTTTATGAAACGAAGTATATCCCATGATATAACACATTTTCTTTATCCATTCACCCAGAGATGAACATTTAGTTGTTTTCACATCTTGGCTATTGTAGGTACTGCTCAAATGAATGTAAGAGTGCAAATATCCCTTCGAGATCCCAATTTCAAATTTTTTTTTTTTGATAAATACCTGAGAGTAGGATTGCTGGGATCCTATGGTAAGTCTAATTTGTATATATATTTTAGGAATCTCCCTATTGTTTACCATAACGACTGTATCATTCTGCATTCCCACAAGCAGTACACAATTGTTTCTATTTCTTAACATCCTCATCAGCACTTGTTACTTTCTGTTTCTTTTGACAATGGCTATCTAAACAAAAGTAAGGTGATATCTCATTGTGATTTTGATTCACATTTCTCTGATGATTAGTAATATTGAGTACCTTTTCATATACCTATTGGACATTTTTATAACTTCTTTTAAGCAATTTTTTTGCCCATTTTTAAAGTAGGTGATTTTGGTTTGTTTTGTTTGTTTTGCTACTGAGTTGTATGAGTTCCTTACATATTTTGGATATTAACTCCTAATCAGATATATGATCTGCAAATATTTTCTTCCATTCTGTAGGTTGCCTTTTTACTCTGCTGACTGTCTCCCTTACTGTGCAGAAACTTTTAGTTTGATTTAGTCTCACTTGTCTATTTTTGCTTTTATTGCCTGTACTTTAGTGGTGTCATATGCGAGAAATAATTGCCAAGACCAACATCATGAAGTTTTCACTTAGTTTTCTTCTAGGAGATTTACAGTTTCAAGTCTTACATTTATGTCCTTAATCCTTTTTGAAAGTGTTTTTGTGTATGGCATAAGATAGGGGTTCAATTTCATTCTTTTAAACATTGATATCCAGCTTACCCAATAGCATTTGTTGAAAAGACTATCTTCTTCCCATTGTATAGTCTTGGCACCCTTGTGGAAGATCAGTTTGCTGTCTATGTATGAGTTTATTTCTGAGTTTTTATACTATTCTGCTAGTCTATATATCTGTGTTTATGTCGATATCATACTGTTTTTATTACTGTATCTTTGCAATGTATTTTTAAAATTAGGAAATATATGCCTCCAACTTTGTTATTCCTTTCCAAGATTATTTGGCTATTCAGGATCCTTTGTGATTCCATACGAATTTTAGGACTGCTTTTTCTACTTCTGTAAAAAACGCCATTGGAATGGGATTTTGATAGGGATTGCATTGAATCTGTAAGTGGCTTTGGGTAGTACAGACATTTAAAAATATTACTGAGTCTTCTGATCCATGAATATAGGATATCTTTCCATTTATTTCTTATTATCTTATTAAATAAAGTAAGTCTTCCAAAATTCTTTTGGAATTGGCTGGATAAGTAGACCCTAAATTAATGAAAACATATACAGATCTTCCTCCACTCATGATGGGGGCTATGTCCTGAGAAACCCATCGTAAGTTGAAAATACTTTTAATACATCTAAGATGCCAAACATCATGACATAGCCTGGCCTACCTCAATATGTTCAGAACACTTACAGTAGCCCACAATCAGGCAAGATCACCCAACACAAAAACAATTTTTAAATTGTTTTGTAGTTTTCCGTGTACAAATATTTCACCTCCTTGGTTTAGTTTATTCCTAAGTATTTTATTCTTTTTGATGCTATTGTAAATGGGATTTTCTTGATTTACTTCTCAGATTATTCACTGTTAGTGTTAGAAATGCCACTGGTTTTTGTATCTTGGTTTGTATCCTGAAATTTTATTTAACTTATCTGAGTTCTAATAGTGTGTGTGTGTGTGTGTGTGTGTGTGTGTGTGTGTGTTTAGTCTTTAGGGTTTTCTGCATAAAAGATCACATCATCTGCAAACAGAAATAATTTTACTTTTTCCTTTCTGATTTGAATGTGTTTATTTCTTTTACTTGTCTAGGACTTCCAGTACTACGTTGAATAACAGTGGAGAGAGTTGGCATCCTTGTTTTGTTCCTCATCTTAGAGGAAAAAAATTCAGTTTTTCATCCTTGAATATGATGTTAACTGTTGGCTTTTCATATGTGGCCTTTGTTATGTTGAAGCAATTTCCTTTTATTCTGGTTGTCTAGTCTTTTTTGAAAGGCTGTTGAGTTTGTCAAATACTTTTCCTGCATCTATTGAGATGATCATGTAAGTTTTAATCCTTTGTTCTACGAATGAGGTGATCACATTGATTGATGTTGAACCATCCTTGCATCCCAAGGGTAAATTCCACTTGCATATATTCTACATGGTATATGATCCTTTTAATATACTGTTGAATCTGGTTTGCTATTATTTTGCAAGGATTTTTCATCCATTTTATGGATATTGATCTGTAGTTTTCTTTTGTTCTAGTGCCTTTTTCTGGCCATGGTATCAGTGTAGTGCTGGTCTCATAAAATAAATTTAGAAAGGTTCTCTCCACTTAAATGTTGTTGGAAGAATTTAAGAAAGAATGGCATGTTCAATAGAATTCTCTAAATGTTCAATAGAATTCACCAATGAACCTGTCTGGTCTTGGCTTTTTTATCTTTTTGAGTGTGTGTGTCTGGGGAGGTGGTGGGGAGGGTTTCATTATTGATTCCGTATCATTAATAGTTTTAGGTCTGTTCAGATTTCCTTTTTCTTCATGATATGGTCTTGTTAGGTTGTATGTCTTTAGGAAGTTATCCATTTCTTCTAGTTTATGAATTTGTTGGTATAATTGTTCTTCATGGTCTCTTTATTTCTGTGGTATCACTTTTGTGCTAATGTCTTTTTTATTTCTAGTTTTGTTTATTTGATTCTTCTCTTTTTTCTTAGTCTAGCTAAAAGTTTGACAATTTTGTTGAACTTTTTGGAAAACCAACTTGATATTGTTCACTAATGTTTTACTATTCTCTGTTTTGTCTATTTCTTTTGTATTCTTTATTATTTCTGTCCTTCTGCTAACTCTGGGCTTACCTTGTTCTTTTTAGTTTCTTGAGGTATATATTTGCACTGTTTATTTGAGACCTTTCTTCTTTATTAATGTAGGCATTTATCACTATAAACTTCTCTCCTAATACCATGTTTGCTGTATCCTGTAGGTTTTGCTATGTTGTGTTTTCATTTTTATTGGTCTTAATATTTTATAATTACCTTTTTGAGGTTTTTTGTCCCATTGATTATTTAAAAGTATGTTGTCTCATTTTCACATATTTGTGAATTTTTCAGTTTTCCTTCTGTTATTGGTTTCAAGTTTCACTCCACTGTGGTTGGGAAGATACTTGGCATGATTTCAATACTCTTAAATCTGTTTACACTTGTTTTGTGACCTCACATGTGATCCACGCTGAAGAATGTTCTGAATGTGTTTGAGAAGAATATTTATTTTGCTGATGTTGGGTAGAATGTTATGTATTTGTCTATTAGGAACATTTGGTCTATACTATTGTTCAACTCTTCTGTTTCCTTCTTAATCTTTTGTCTGGATATTCTATCCATTATTGGAAGTGGGGTATTGAAAGTTCCTACTATTGTTGTGCTGTATTTTTTTCTTCAGTTCTATGAATGTTTCCTTTGAAGACTTGGGGGCTCTGATGTTGGGTGCATATGTGTTTATAATTGTTTAATCTTGCTGGTGAACTGACCCTTTTGTCATTATATAAAGTCCTTCTTGAGATAGTTTTTGACTTAAAGTCTAGTTTGTCTCATATAAGCACAGCCATCCCTGCTCTTTTATGATTAACATTTTCATGAAATATCCTTTCAATTTCAGCCCGTGTACGTCCTTATAACAAAAGTGAGTCTCTTGTAGACAGCATGTAGGCAATCTTTTTTGTTGTTGTTGTTTTAATTTATTAAGTCACTCTGTCATTTGAGGAATTTCATCCATTTACTTTTATTTTTTTTCTGTTCTTTTATTATTATGTTCAATCCATCTACTTTTATTTATTTTTTTAAAGATTTTATTTATTTATTTGAAAGAGAATGAGATAGAGAGAGAGCATTAGAGGGGGGTGGGTGAGAGGGTCAGAGGGAGAAGCAGACTCCCTCCTGAGCAGGGAGCCTGATGCAGGACTTGATCCCAGGACTCCAGGATCATGACCTGAGCTGAAGGCAGCCGCTTAACCAACTGAGCCACCCAGGCGCCCCCAATCCATCTACTTTTAAAGTAATTATTGATAGGTAAGACTTGCTATAGCCATTTCGTTAGTTGTTTTTCATCTTTCTTGTGGTTATTTTGCCCTGTTTTTCCTCTCTTGCTCTTTCTTTCTGTTTCATTGATTGTTCACAGTGACATGCTTTGATTTCTTATTTATTGATTGATTTATGTGTGTATATATTATAGGTATTTTCTTTGTGGTTACCATGGGTGGGGCTTATGTAAAACATCATACAGTTTATAACAATCTATTTTAAGCTGGTAGCAGGTTAAGTTTAGTAGCATACAAAAAGTCTATACTTTTACTTTTCCCCTGATCCACTTTATGTTATTGACATATTCATGAACATATTTTTATAGTCATAGTTATATTTATACTTTTGTCATTTAACTTCTCTATCAGAATTAAAAGTGACTTACGCACTGCTATAACAGTATCACAGTATTCTATATTTGTTTGTATATTTACCTTTATCAGCAAGCTTTATGTTTTCATGATTTTGTGTTGCTGTTTAACATGCTTTTGTATCAATTTAGAGGACTCTTTAGCATCTCTTATAAGGGAGTTTTAGTGGTGATAAACTCCTTCATCTCTTGTTTATCTGGAAAATCCTTTCTCTCATTCATTTTTGAAGAACAGTTGCTGGATGTAGTGTTCTTGGTTGGCAATTTTTTCTTTCAGAGGTTTGTCTATATCATCCCATTCTCTTCTGGCAGGGTTTCTGCTAAGAATTCTATTGAGTTTTATGGGGGTTCCCTTGTATATTATGAGTCACTTTTCTCTTGTTGCTTTTAAAATTCTCTCTTTGTTTTTGATTTTTGAAAATTTTGTTATATGTAGCTCACTGCAGACTTCTTTAATTCTGGTTTCATTTTATTTAATAGATATAAGGCTTCTTGAATCTAGATGTCCTTTTCTTTCCCCATACTCGGAAAGTTTTTGTCATTATTTTTTTTAAAATAGGTTTTCTTCTCCTTTATCTCTGTCTTCTTCTGTGAGTCTCGTAATGCATATATTGATCTTGTTCGTATTCCATAAGTCTCTTAGGCTTTGTTCTCTCTTTTTCATTCTTTCTTCTTTTTGCTCCTCTGACTGGATAACTTCAAATGACTTTAAATTTGCCAGTTCTTTATTTTGTTTCATAATGTGGGCTGGGGAAACTTCTAGTGATTTTTTTTTTTTTAGTTCAGTTATTGCATTCTGGACTAAACTCATTCTCTAAATTTTCTGTTTGATCCTTTTTGCATTTTCTATTTCTTTTTGAAATTCTTACATACTTTATGCATTGATTTTCTGAGCTTCTTGAGCATCTTTTTGACTGTTATTTTAAATTCTTTGTCAGGTAATTCATATACTTCTGTATCTTTTGAGTCAGTGTCTGAGATTTATTTTGTTCCTTTGATAGGCCATTTTTTCTTGTCTTTGTATTCCTTGTAACTTTTGATGATGTTCATGCACTTGAAAAAACAGCCAACTCTTCCAGTCTTTATGGATGGGTTTTATACAGGAAAGACCTTCAAAAATCAGCCTGGCTAGAGAGTCTGTGGGCTTCTTAAACCATTTCTGTGGCTGTATCTTCTCTGTAAATTTCTAATTGGAAGCATATGCCATTTTTTTTTTGTTTTTATTTTCCGGGAGTTTATAATCTCTTGTTCTCTTGGTGACTAAGACAATCATAAATTCTCATGCCACTCAGCTCATTTTTGTTCTTAGCACTGTTTGGTTTGTTTAGGCTGCTATGACAAAAATACCAGAGACCAGGCAGCTTAAACAACAAACTTTATTTCTCACAGTTCTGGAGGCTAGGGAGTCTAATATAAGGCACTGGCAGATTTAGCATTTGCTGAGGACCTTCTTCCCGGTTCATTGATGGCCACCTTCTTGCTGTGTCCTCCTCATGAAGAAAAGGGTAAGAAAACTCTTTGACACCTCTTTGTAAGGACACTAATGCCATTCATGAGGTCTTCATCTCATTACCTAACCATATCTGAAAGCATCACCTGCAAATACATTGGGGATTAAATTTCAGCATAAGAATTTGGGGGAACACATACATTCAGTTTATGGCATTGGCTGCCAACTGTCTGGAGCATACAGCATTCTATCTGTGCTCTGAGATGAGTAAGACAGAAGCCATTCCCTAAGGCAGCCCCTGTGAAAAGTCAGAATGTTGGACATATGGTCCAATCTTCTTTTTCTGTCCCTAGGGAGAAAACAGGAGCTGGGGGTTTCCTGCCAATTATGTGTGCTGTGCCAGTGGGGGGAACGATAGTGAGAGGGTACCACAAATTGTCCTACCACCTTTCAAGTAGCTGCTTTTGTTTGCCTTGGCAACAAAAGCCTCTTAACTGGTGTCTAGATTGCTCAAAAAGACATTGTTTCATGTATTATTGTTGAATTGGTGTTTCCATAGGAGGAAGGAGCACTGTCTTGCTCTCCTAATTATTCTAATATGAGCAAAACATAGTTTTGTAAACTACTACATTTAAATTGATAAGAGCACATACTATTAAGAAAAAAAACCCCAGAAATTTGAAAGGATTACAATGCTTAGATATGTTTCTCTTTACTTTTAATAAGAGATTACAGTCTTTTGCTTATGTCAAGCCACAAATTTAGGTAGTCTCATTTGCAACATATGTACAGTAGTCTCTTATCCATGGGGAATACATTCCAAGACCCTCAGTGGATGCCCAAAACCATGGATAGAAACAGCCCTATATGTACTATGTTTTCTGCCTATGATAAAGTTTAATTTATAAAGTAGGCACAGTAAGAGTTTAGGGGCAGTAACTAATTACAAAATGGAACAACTTTAATGATATCATAAAAGTTGTGTGAATGTGGTCACTCTCTCTCAGTTATCTTATTATACTATAGTCACCCTTCTTCTTGTGATGATACTAGATGACAAAATGCCCACAGGATGAGATGAAGCGAGGGGAATGATGTAGACATCATAAGATAACGTGAGGCTACTACTAACCTTCTGATATGTCAGAAGTAGGATCATCTGCTTCCAGACTGCCCCTGACCTTGGGTAACTGAAACTGGGGAAAGCAAAACCACAGGTAAGAAAGTCCACTGTATATTGCAAGGTGTGTCTCTCTGTATTTAAGTGTGCATCTAAATTAAATTTTAAATATCACAGTATAGGTATAACACTGTGCAATAAAAAATTAGCCATGTAGTTATATAATTTATGCTATTACAAACTTATAATTAATATTAATCTGTATGTCATGATTTTATTTTTATAGTAATTTTAAAAAGGACATTTAAACTAATGGGCATATATATGTAACAATGTTAACTATGAACCATAAACTTTGAATTTTCATAGAACATTTTGTTTTAAAATTCGACACCATGTCATATAACTTTCAGTAGTGTTTTAGCTATAATACCATCCAAGCAAGGAAAAATTAAAGGACACTATTGAATATAAAAAGCATCCTGGGTAAAAAATACCTATTTCCAGTTATGTGAACCATTAACCACAAAACTATTGGTGGGGAGGGGAGGGGAAATATGAACATAAAATTTGAGAGGTGGAATGCATCAAAAACTATAAAAATTAGGAGGGGGAATGCATGAAAAAATGTTGAAGACCAACAAATATTTGTAATTTGAATATAAATTTAACATACTGTAGAGAGGGGCACCTAGGTGACTCAGTGGGTTAAGCATCTGCCTTCAGCTCAGGTCATAATCCTGGGATCCTAGGATTGAGTCCAACGTTGGACCCTCCTGCTCAGCTGGAAGTCTGCTTCTCCCTCTACCCCTCCCCTGTGCTCGTGGTCTTTCTCTCTCTCATACTCTCTCTCTCACTCTCAAATAAATTTTTAAACAATCTCTAAAAAAATTAAAAAAAAAAATCTAAAAAAAAAATACTGTAGAGAAAACTAGCTCAGGCTGATGAGTGAAAAATCAAGAGGAAATTCTTACCTCTAGTTCTGTCACATTATCTTAAGATTTATGTGGTCTGAATTATCATTCCTTAGAAAGACAATAGGAGGGGACTATTTCCTCTTAATTCCTGGCAAAGAAAGACTACAAAGATTAATCCTATAAGACCTAGTGATTTAATCCTATAATACCTAGTGACAAAAGTGTCACAAAAAAACTTCATAAGTTTTTTCTGTTAGCATATTTTTACCAAAGATGTAGCTAAAATGTTAAAACAGACTATGCCAAAAATATATAATATAGGTCATTAATGAGCTAAAATGTTAAAACAGACCATGCCAAAAATATATACTATAGGTCATTAATGAGGTGGATTTAGTGACCCTGGAACTCATCTATACTCATTTAATATCTTTATCGAAGCAAGTAAAACTTTAACATTTACTTCTGTAGAGTAAAATTATGAATTATTTTAATTATTAGGAAATAATTTTGGTAATATGTCAGATTAGAATTATAGGACAACAAAAATTGGCATGATTATTATTTACCAAGAAGGGGAAAACAAACACAATAGCAGCAGAATTTTAGGTAAGAAGTAAAGAGAAGAAAAAGAGAAACCTAAAGTTATTTTATAAACTAAATAAAAGACAAAATCCTTGCTGCAGGTAGAAAAAATAATATGGCAATTTTGCCTCAATTGTCTGCATAATTTAGGTGAAGTTAGACAATTTTGGTTGAAACATCCTAGATTATGGCTTTAATTTTCCATTTTACCTTTTTGTGTCTGGGAATATTTTATGCACTACATATATTATTAGGGGAGAAGTTGGAATTACAGCCACCAGTACTGAGTCAAGAGAATACAGTGAACCCATTGAAGGTAGTAATCTATAGAGAAAAATTAAAAATGTAAGTAATAATGTCTCCTATGATTATCCAATCAAATTTGCAGAAGTTATGGTATAGGAGGTTGATTTTTTTAAAAGATTTTATTTATTCATTTGAGAGAGAGACAGAGAGAGTACAAGCAGGGAGAGAGACAGAGGGAGAGAGAAAAGCAGACTCCTCGCTGAGCTGGGGGCCCGACACGGGGCTTGATCCCAGGACCCGGAGATCATTAACAGAGTCAAAGACAGACATTTAGCCATCTGAGCCACCCAGGTGCCCCGTTAAAGTTGATTTTTATCTTTCTGCCTATTTAACTTTCTTTGCTGACATGTTTGACTGTCAAATAGAGGGCAGAATTAAATTTGAATTAAGTTTTGCATAATTTCTGGAGAAATGTTTCATAGATCCATTAGACATAAACAAATACAGATTTAATTTTGGGTTTATTATAATATTCTAAGAACCCTAGAGTATTTAAAAGATAAAAGATATTTATGAGAGAGGTGCCTGGGTGGCTCAGTTGTTAAGCGTCTGCCTTTGGCTCAGGTCATGATCCCAGGGTCCTGGGATCGAGCCCCGCATCGGGCTCCCTGCTCAGCGGGAAGTCTGCGTCTCCCTCTCCCACTCCCCCTGCTGTGTTCCCTCACTCGCTGTGTCTCTCTCTGTCAAATAAATAAAATCTTAAAAAAAAAATATTTATGAGAGAGACAAATATGATTTCTGGCAACATTTCATCTTATTTTAGGAGATGAACTATGGAAAACATAGAGATATTTTTACTATGATGTAGTGGTCAAAAATGTCTTTCTTGGGGCGCCTGGGTGGCTCAGTCAGTTAAAGGTCTGCCTTTGGCTCAGGTCATGATCCCAGGGTCCTGGGATCAAGTCCCGCATTAGGGTCCTTGTTCAGCGGGGAGCCTGCTTCCCCCTCTCCTTGCTGCTCCCCCTGCTTGTACTCTCTCTCTCTATGTCAAATAATAAATAAAATCCTTTTAAAAATGTCTTTCTTCTTTCACAAATAAGATGTTTAATTTAGTTATAGTGGAAGCTATACATGTAAATAAATATGGGACAAACCTTTAGTGAGAAAATTCTAGATTCTATTCAAGTGGAATCTGGAAAATTATTTTAAACCTGACAACAACATGGTGGAAGGCCTAATGGTGTCAATGAGATATGTAGAAATAAAACTCTGAACTGTAATAAAAATAAGCTCCTTGAGATAAAAATGATAAATTTATCCTTGATAGTGGCAGCTATTACATGAAACCTATCATTTAAAATATATTTATGTACATTCAACAAGTGGTGTTGGGAAAACTGGACAGCTACATGCAATAGAATGAAACTGGACCACTTTCTTACATCATACCCAAAAATAAACTCAAAATTGATTAAAGACCTAAATGTGAGATCTGAAACCATTCAAATCCTAGAAGAGAGCGTAGGCAGTAATTTCTCTCACATCAGCCATAGCAACATTTTTCTCTATATGTCTCCTGAGGCAAGGAAAACAAAAGCAAAAATAAACTATTGTGACTACACCAAAATAAAAAACAAAACAAAACAAAAAAAAACTTCTGCACAAAGAAGGAAGCAGTTTGCCTAGGTGGCTCAGTCATTTGGGCATCCAATTTTTAATGTCAGCTTAGGTCATGATCTCAGGGTTGTGAGATCCAGCCTCCCATTGGGGCTCTGAGCTGGGCATGGAGCCTGCTAAAGATTTGCTCTCACCCTCTCCCTCTGCCCCGCCGACCCATCTTTCTCTCTCTCCCTTTCTAAAAACAAAACAAAACAAAAAACAAAGAAGGAAATAGCTAACAAAACTAAAATGCAACCTACTGAATGAGAAAAGACACTTACAAATGATATAACCAATAAAGGGTTAGTATCTAAAGTATATAAAGAACTTATACCTATGAGTATATCTAACCAAAGAGATAACAGATCTGTACTCTGAAAACCATAGAACATTTGTGAAAGAAATTGAAGATGACACAAAGAAATGGAAAAACATTTCATGTTCATGGATTGGAAGAACAAATATTGTTAAAACGTCTATACTACCCAAAGTTATCTACACATAATGCAATCCCTATCAAAATACTATTTTTCACAGAGCTAGAACAAACAACTCCAAAATTTGTATGGAAACACAAAAGACCCTGAATAGCCAAAGCAATCTTGAAAAAGAAAACGCTGGAGGCATCACAATTCCAGATTTTAAGCCATATTACAAAACTGTAGTGATCAAGACAGTATTGTATTGGCATAAAAACAGACACATAGATCAACGGAACAGAACAGAAAATCCAGAAATGGACCCATGACTATATGGTCAGCTAATCTTTGACAAAGCAGGAAAGAATACCAAATAGAAAAAAGTCTCTTCAACAAATGGTGTTGGGAAAACTGGAAAGAAATATGCGTAAGAATGAAACTGGACCACTTTCTTATACCATACACAAAAATAAATTCAAAGTAGATGAAAGATCTAAATGTGAGATAAGAAAGCATCAAAATCCTAGAGAACACAGGCAGTAACCTCTTAGACATTGGCCGTAGCAGCTTCTTACTCAATACATCACCAAAGACCAGGGAAACAAAAGCAATATTGAACTATTGGGACTTCATCAAGACAAAAAGCTTCCATACAGCAAAGGAATTGATCGACAAAACTGAAAGACAACCTTCAGAATGGGAGAAGATATTTGCAAATGACATATCTGCCAAAGTGATAGTATCTAAAATCTATAAAGAACTTATCAAATTCAACACCCCCAAAAAACAAATAATCCAGTTAAGAAATGGGCAGCAGACATGAATAGACATTTTTCCAGAGAAGAGATACAGATGGCTAACAGACACATGAAAAAAGGCTCAACATCATTCATCATCCAGGAGCTACCAATCAAAACTACAAGGAGATATCACCTCACACCTGTCCAAATGACTAAAATGAACAACACAGAAAACAACAGATGTTGGCGAGGATGTGGAGAATGGGGAAACCTCTTACACTGTTGGTGGGGATGCAAACTGGTGCAGTTACTCTGGAAAACAGTATGGAGGTTCCACAAAAAGTTAAAAATAGAACCACCCTACTATCCAGCAATTGCACTACTAGGTATTTACTCAAAGGATACAAAAATACTGATTCAAAGGGATACAAGCACCTCGATGTTCATAGCAACATTATCAGCAATAGCCAAATTATGGAAAGAGCCCAAATGTCCATTGATTGATGAATAGATAAAAGAAGTTGTGACACACACACACACACACACATATATATATATATATATATATATATATATATATATAATGGAATATAACTCAGCCATTTTAAAAAATGAAATCTTGCCATTTACAATGATATGGGTAGAGATAGAGTGTATTATGCCAAGTGAAATAAGTCAGAGAAAGATAAATACCATGTGAGTTCACTCATATGAGAAATTTAAGAAACAAAACAGATGAACATGGGGGTGGGGAAAGAAAGAGGCAAACCATAAAACCATAAAACCATAAAACAGATCTTAACTATAGAGAACAAACAGGGTTGCTGGAGGGAAGATGGGTGGGGGGGGAATGGGTTAAATGGCTGATGGGTGTTAAGGAAGGCACTTGTGATGAACAGTGGGCTTATATGTAAGTGATAAATGACTAAATTCTACTCCTGAAACTAGTATTACACTGTATGTTAACTAATTGGAATTTAAATAAAACCTTGAAATTATAAAAAAAATAAACAAAATAAAACATAAAAATAATAATAAAATATATAAGAAATTATATAATTCAACACGCACAACACAAAAAATAAATAATCCATTTTAAAAATGGACAGAAGACATAAACAGATACCTCTCCAAAGAAGACATACAGATGGTCAACAGACACATGAAAAGATGCTCAACATCACTCGTCATCAGGGAAATGCAAATCAAAACCACACTGAGCTATCACCTTACACCTGTCAGAATCGCTGAACTCAAAACACAAGAAACAACAGGTGTTGGTGAGGTTGTGGAAAAAAAAGGAACCCTTGTGAACTGTTGGTGGGAATGCAAGTCAGAACAGGCATTGTGTAAAACAGTATGAAAGTTCCTCAAAAATTTAAAAATGGAGTTTCCACATGATCCAGTAATCCTTCTACCGGATATTTACTCAAAGAATACTGAAATGCTAATTCAAAAGATATATACACCCCTATGTTTATTGCAGCATTATTTACAATAGCCAGATTATGGAAACCACCTAAGTCTCCATTGATAGATGAATGGATAAAGGTGATGTGGTGTAGATATACAATAGAATATTATTCAGCCATAAAATAGAATGAAATTTTACCATTTGCAGTAACATGGATAGATCTAGAGGGTATAATGCTAAGTTAAATAAATCAGTCAGAGAAAGACAAACACCATATGATTTCACTCATATGTGGAATTTAAGAAACAAGAGACAGCCCCAAAATCAGACTCTTTTTTTTAAAGGTTTCTTTATTTATTCACTTAAGACACAGAAATACAGAGAGAGAGAGAGAGAGAGCATGAGCAGGGGGAGAGGCAGAGGGAGAGGGAGCAGGCTCCCCCTGAGCCAGGAGCCCGAAGTGGGGCTCGATCCCAGGACCCTGGGATCATGACCTGAGCTGAAGGCAGACGCTTAACCATCTGAGCCACCCAGGCACCCCCCAAAACCTGACTCTTAACCATAAAGAACAAACAGATGGTCACCAGAGGGGAGGTGGGTGGAGGGATGGGTGAAATAGGCAAAGGGGACTGAGACTACACTTGTCACGATGAGCACTGAGTAATGTGTAGAATTGTTGAATCACTATATTGTACACCTGAAACTAATATAACACTGTGTCTTCATTATACTGGCATTAAAATAAATAAATAAATAAACAAACAAAGACCGAGCTATTCAAAACACAGATTTAAAAGAAAGTCCAACCAGCATGAAAATGAAATATTCCTAGAATAGAATTTCTGTGTAATATTAACCCTTAAAATCTGTAGGGCTCTATGATTAAATGAAGTTTGCTTACATGTTTTAGGAAATATAGAAATCTACACTTCTTTGATAAATATTAAATCAAAGGTGTACTAGCCATTAAAAGAGCAGTCAGTATTGAACCGGACCTGCTGAGCACAACCAAAGGGAAGTAAACTTTACTTCCAGCAAAATATACAGTAGTGAAAATAGGTATCTAAATAAACTTCTGTTTTACAATTTTTTTTCTTAGTGCTGCAGTATGATTTTAAAATGCTGGGGCACCTGGGTGGCTCAGTTGGTGAAGCAACTGACTCTTGATTTTGGCTTAGGTCATGATCTCAGTGTTGTGAGACTGAGTTCCCTGTCAGGCTTTGTGCTGGGCGTCGAGTCTACTTGAGATTCTCTCTCTCCCCCTTCCCCCTCCACTCCTCCCTCTCTCAAATAAATAAATAAATACATAAATAAATGCTGCTAAATCCTAATTCTCTCAACTTCTGACACTTTAGCATTTTGTCTGTGTTGCTTTACTCTTAAAAAAATACAGGACAGGGGCGCCTGGGTGGCTCAGTCGTTAAGCGTCTGCCTTCGGCTCAGGTCATGATCCCAGGGTCCTGGGATCGAGCCCCGCATTGGGCTCCCTGCTCTGCAGGAAGCCTGCTTCTCCCTCTCCCACTCCCCCTGCTTGTGTTCTCTCTCTCTCAAATAAATAAATAAAATCTTTAAAAAAAATACTGGACAATGTCCACTGAGCTACTTTCAATAAAATATTGATCTTTAGTTTATAGTGTGCTTATTGTTTGTAATTTTTAATACTTCAGGTTTCCAGAAAAACTGTATACTTGTTCTTCATAAGTATATTGCTTTTATAACTCATAAATACACAGTGAGCCCTACCTAAAGACAATGAAGTGAACTAGATTTCTTAAAATTGCACTTTTAAGGGCTTAGAGTGAGAAAAAGTAGAATATGGATATCATTTAGGTATTTCATTAGATAATAAGCAAACAACCCTAAAATAGAGGTTCCTGGAAGATATCCCACTTGTGCCTTGAAACGATGGTAGTCACTCAGCATTAAATGTGTTTTGTGCAATGACCCTCAGCTGAGCAACTTGGGGGCACAAATGGAATCAAGTCGTGTATAAAAACACAAGTGCACATATACGGCCCAAAACATGCTGTGCCTCATGAGCATCATTGAGTGATGGAAGAATGAAAATGCATTGACCAATTTACCAGGAACCCATGGAAATTTCCATATACCCTTCATTAATTATTTCTCTTCCAAAGGCCTGGAATTGTCTTTGACCCATTTAAATTTCTGCCTTGTGTGAAATCAGTCAGTTCCCTTTTTTTTTTTCTTTTATGTGTAAATTTGGCTGTGGGTGGTGGTAGGGAAGACAGAGACATTACAGGGGTCAAGGTGACTTAAGAAGAGCAATTTATTTCTTAGTCACATGTGGTAAGTAGAAAAGCAGTACTTGCTTTTATCAATGTTTACTTAAATTTATATACTTATTTAATTTCAGACTTAATGAAATTGAAAAACTAGTTTAAAGTATTCCCACATGCCCTTTATCTAGATCCCAATGTTAACATTTTATCAATTTGCTTTATCTCTTTTTGTCTCTGTCATTGTCCCTTTATCTCTCTCTCTCTACTCCTCACCCTGTCACTATTTTTCCTAAACTATTTGAGAGTAAGTTACATGTAACGAACTTTGCCCTTAAATACTTCAATGTGTATTTATAAAACCTATGATATTTTCTCATAGAACCACATTATAGGGGCGCCTGGGTGGCTCAGTCAGTTAAGCTTCTGCCTTCGGCTCAGGTCATGAGACCAGGGTCCTGGGATCCAGTCCCACATCCAGGCCTGCATCCAGCTCCCTGCTGGGTGGGGGGCCTGTTTCTCCCTCTCCCTCTGCCTGCTGCTTCCCAGGCTTGTGCTTTCTCTTGCTCACCCTCAAATAAATAAATAAAATCTAAAAAAAAAGTTATAATTATTAAAACCAAGAAACAAATATTGACATAATGTTATCATCTAACAGCATACTTTATTGAAATATAACTATTTCTCTCATTAGGAAAAAAATCTGATCTGTGGTCCAATCCAGAGTCACTTGATGCCTTTAGCTCTCATGTCTCTTTAATATTCTTTAATCAAGAACGATTTCTCAGTTTTTCTATTAATTTGGTTTTTTTTATCTTTCATGATCTTGACATTTTGAAGAGCAAAGGCCACGTATTTTCTAGAATGTCCTTCAATTTGGGTTTGTCTGATATTTTCTTATTATTAGATTCAGGTTGTGTATTTTTGGCAGAAAAACCACAAAAGTGACATTGGGTCCTTTTGAGTGAAACATACGAGAGGCACATGACAGTCATCAATAATTATTGAGCAAGATCGCATTTGCTGTCTGCAAAGCATAACTTTATTTCTGTATTCCAAAAGCATAATTACCTATTTTCACTTAAAAAAACATATTTATAGAGTCCTGACTATGTTCCAGGCATTATGTATGTGATTAAGTGTTATGAAAGTTCCAGGATAGGTGGTCAAATATTAATATAAGTGAGGAAAACCCCACAGAAGTAGTGGAACTTTGACAGGGCCCTGGGTTACGGAAGGATGATGAGGAGGATAATGAAGGACATTCCATACAAGAAAACCTAGAAGGATGGAATTCATCACCTTGCAAAGTTGGTTAAAGATGCCTGGTCCTTTCTGAAATCGTATGAAGTGGCTCTGGTACATGTGAAATCAATTTTTCATCACCCATATTATAAACCACAATTAATAAAACTATTCTCAGCAGGAATTAATTTTCAGAAATCCAGGATGTCTTTTGATGTCTGTAATAGTGCACAAAATCTGGAGAATATACTATTCATTGGTCCATCTTATCCAAAATAGACTAGAGTTTTGCTTCCATGTACTTAAATATGATTGACTGTGTTTAGTTGCTGCTCACTGTTGTTGCTGTTGTGGTTTAATTATTTGTTTCTTAATAAGTTGAAGTTCCTTGACTCTGAATTATATGCCTACTGAGCTTATCTGTCCTTCTTATTTCTGAGGCAAGATGCCACTCTTTACTCTAGAGCAGCCCTCATATAAATCAGAACACATATAAAGAGCAAGTAAGTGCTTTAATATTCCATTAATTTAAGTATTCAAGGACTTGAAAGTATGGATCTGGATAGGAAACATATTGTATGTTCAAAATTTAGTAATATTGTTAACAGAGAATGTCTCCTTTTTTATGGTATAATTATCTCTGATTATTCTTGAAGCTTGAAATAAAAGAGCAACACAATCCTGCAATTAGGGTACAATTGTACCTGAAATCTTAGAAATTCAAAGTCAGACCACTGCACCTTACAACTTAGAGCTACCAAAATGGGTGCATTCCATATGCATTTGGTTAATCTATAGGCATATAGATAGAGATATATCTATATATATAATATATATTCTATTTCTTAACAGATATGTGAGCAGTAGCTAATATGAATAGTACAGTAACTAAGGTTAAACTTAAAAAAATTACTCTTCTAAAGCATAAGTTACAAAATCACAAAGGTGAAAGGTTTTGAGGTATTTAATTTCCTTTTCTGCCTTGAAAAAAAAAGATTAGGAAATAGAGCAAACGCTAGATGCATTTTATTAATCACATACTCCAAGTCAATCCACTTTATACATAAGAATGTGAAATGTCAGATTCAATTAAATAAGTGCTTGTAAAATAAAGCATTACACCACATGAGCATATTTAAATCACAACACAGATAAATGCACTAAACATTCAAATAAGCATATGTAGCTCCTTGGCTCTTGTTAATTATTGAAACAGAGACATTGACTCCCATGTGTGATGATGCAAACAGATCATGCCTTCTTATAAATGTTTATTTCTGGCTTTTGACTTCTGATACATTTCTTAAGTGGTATTTTATAGGAAAGAGGAGTATGTGCTCTTCATATTCTCTCAACCCTGCAGGTTTTCAGATTCCTCATTTGGTGAGACATATTGAATCAGTAGTTAATGCACATTCAGAAACAACATATACCTCGATACTTAAGGAAATAAAAAATTCACTCTTTTGCTCAAGACTGGGGGCATCTCATGGAGGCCTTCAAGTCTATGATTATTGTAAATATACACATGTATTTCATACATATAAAGAGTTAACTTTTGTTGTAAATAATAGTAATAGACAACAGTAATTGAGAGCCAGCACTACACTACACAATGGAAAAAACAGCTCTAACCCCCCCCACCCCCCTATCAAGTTTCTTCTTGGTCAACATTTTTTTTTAAAGATTTTTTTTTTTAAGTAATCTCTACACCCAATGTAGGGCTCGAACTCACAACCCCGAGATCAAGAGTGGCATGCTCCACTGACTAAGCCAGCCAGGTGCCCCTGCTTTGTGGTCAACATTAATGTTCCCATTTTACAGGTGAAGGATGTTTCTTAGGCTAAATTACTTGTTTAATACTGTTTAATTAAGAATTTGGCTCAATAGGGCCCTCATGTTAGATATGTTGAATTTTATACCCACTGCAAGTTCTTGTGGTCTTAAACACAATGAGAATCAGTTAAGTGGCACTGCAGATCTTTTCTTCACATACTATTTATCCACATTCCTACCTTTTATTGTGTTTACCTTATAAGATAATTTATTGTAAGTTAGATTTGTCATTTTATTTATATTTTAAAATATTTATTCTTATGATCAAGATTCACCCATTGAAAAAAGTTAAAAAAATTAAAAAAAAAACAGCTAATATCCACAATCCCATAACCCAGATATAAACACTGATAAAATCATGCTTGCATTTTTCCTACCAGTCTGCCTGGAGAGTATTTACTTTTAGGTAACACACAACTGCATACACACATTCATTTAGCAATTCAGATATTTATTCCCTCTGATGTACCATCGCCTAAGGATAAAGAGGTGAGTCTCATGGAAAAAAGCTTGGTTTCTCATTGTGTTTGGTTTCTTACTGCACACACACATACACACGAATACATATTTACCTGTTTTGACAAATGAAGTATAAAACATTGTTCATCTTTTTTCTTTCCATGATATCAATAAGTGTTTTCCAAGTCTAACCATCATGAGATACAGCTTTTAATAAATTTTATAAGGTAGCTAAGTGATAGATCATGATGCTTTTAAAATTTGGGTTCAAATTTTAGCTTTGCCACATTGTGTATTCCCTTGAGCTAGTGACCTAACTTCTGTTATATCTGTGTCTTCAGCTTGGAAATGAAAATAAAAATGAGTACCTATCAATAGGACTCGATGAGAGTCCCTGTTTATACTTCATTTGATAATGCTATTTTTAGATTATACCTTTATTATTATATTTTCATTTTATTATATCATAGCAGCTCATATGGTTGACATAATGCCTGAGAACCTATTAGCATCGAGTCCAGTGATTTTGTTCTGACAGCCTTCACACACTTCCAATAAAATATCAAAACATCAGTGGGCTTATTTGGTGCAAAGGCTTGGCACTTGTTCCAAAGCACCCAGAAGGAGAATCTGACCAGACACTTAATTATTGCTGCTGAGAGGGTGGGCGCAGTCCTGTGTGGTACCGCCTATTGCTGCAGCAATGGCCTTCTCGTGTGTTTCCCCACACAAACTGAAAGGTGCTCCATATCCCGGGCCTGTCCTTCAGTCCACATCACACATATAGCCATCATGCCCAAGCACATGTCTGCATGTTCAGAGGGGGCTTCAAACTTCAGCTGCACTGAGCTAAAATCAGTGTTTCCCCAATACCATCAAAGCCTTGGATTTTTACTCAAGTCACGCAAACTGTCCCTACTCCTTCATGGTGAATTCTCATTTAAAGGAACTCGGTGTTACTTCTTGTCCATGTAACAGAGTAGCTCATCTTAGACTATCACAGACATTCTAAGAACGTGACCCTACAGAAGGGCAGAGTCAGGATCAGTTCTCCTCTCAAGCTGCTCCTAGGGTTCAGTTTAAGTGTGAAAATCCAGGCATTGTCTGCTTCCCAACTTGGGCTGTAATTTTCCTCTCTCCCACCTCACTCAAGGTCTTTTCTCTGTCTTCCCACTCAAGGCATGAAGCATAAAATTCTCAATAAGGGTGGCTGTTAACAGATGGGAATAGAGATTGTTTTTAAAGCAGCTTTTGCTTTTACTCTGGTTTTCTCTGAAGCAAAGGAAAACAAAGGTTTGACTTCTTGACTAAGGGGAAAAAAACAATAGAAATTTCTGAGAGTAAAATGTGCATTCATATTTTAATAGATTATCGGACTTTATTAGATGTATTGATTTTAATAGATACACTGACTTTATTAGACCTCAGTCTTCTGATGTAATATATAACCTATCTGATGTAATGTATATCTACCAAGAAGAAAAATTTCATATCCTTTGTATACATTAATTTATTAAGAAGCAGTTGGTTTATGGGGAAGTGCTAGTATAATCTCTGATGTGCTATTTTACAATAGTGTCTGGAGGTTTTAAAAAAAGTCTTCATAATTCTTCTATTTATAGTTACCCATCTAAAAGAGTTTAGTGGTTGAATTTAATACTTAGCAATTATGCTGGCCAAGCAATATGTAGGCAAGTATTTTAAACAGCTATGTCTCTGCCAATTCCATGTGGCAATTTTCAACCCTACTATTCTTGATATTACATAAAATGTGGAGGGAATCCATTGTGTAAACAGACTTTTTGAGGGCTGAAAATGAAAAATTTCGATATACTTATATCTTCCTTATCCAGACTATTCTCTGAAATCAGTGAATTCTACAAATCTGCATGATATTAAAACAGTGTGGAATTTAATGGGAATTGCATGTTATGTTTTTATAATAATTTCCATTTATTGAAACGAACAATGTGTTTGCTAATGTGTTCAATGTTGTATATATATCATCTCATTTAATTCTTACAACAACATTGTGAAAGAAAGATTAACATTAGACTCTCTGTGCAACTTGGAATTCTGAAAGTTAGATGATTTACCTGAGACTACTCAACTAACACGACTGAAGACTATGAACCCATTTCTTAACAAATTGTGATAGATCTTGTACAAAGGTGGCTGCCAAAAATGTCTCCCATCCCTATATACATATTCTGCTCCTCCCACAAAGAGGTGAATTCTATTTCCCCTTCCCTTGGATTTTGCTGTTCCTTGTGATTTGTTTTGACCAGTAGAATCTATTGGAAATGATGCTTTGCCAGTTCCGGGCTTAGACCCAAGAGGCCTGCCAGCTTATACCATTTCCATCTTGGACAACAACTCTCCTGTAAAGAAGTCCAACTCACCTTGCTGGTGGGACATGTGGAGAGAAAAGTGTACTGGAGGATGAGAGTCTACCAAGGGAGAGAGAGAGAGAGTTTTAGCCAACTCCCGACCATTATAGTTATCTTCTCTGAGATACCAGATATTTGAATGAAGACATGTGGACCCTCTAGTCCTAGTTTAGCTGACACAACCAAACTACATAGAAGAGAGTCTCAGACAGGCTCTGAGAAATTGCGGGATCATAAGCAAATAAATAGCAGTGGTTGTTTTAAGCACTGAGTGTGGGGAGGTCTGCTAGGAAGCAAGAGATATAACTGAAACATCAATATGAATTACAACCTCATTGCTAACAAACTCTTCTACTGCATTAATTATTTATTATAAAACAAATCTAACACATATAACTTAAACAAATTATTTCGTATTAGTATTTCAGAGATAGCTAGAGAAAGTCATGATAAAAATGAGCAAGAAACCAAAAGAGTAAAATCCTTTATTCACAGCTGTATTTGTCTGCAACTAAAACTCCCCTCATTAGCATTCTTAGTATTTAAAAACTCAGTAACCATAGAAAAGTTTCCAAGCAAAATTATCTTTTTCTGTTGCTGATATTACTTGGGGGCAAGTATGAAAAAATTGAAAAACACTTTATGAATTTGGGGATGGTTAAATAAATTATGATACAGTGCAAAATGAAGTAGTACAAAATCATTTCAAACTTTACCCACACTGCTCAGTGAACAAGTATACTGTAAAGCAATATGTAATAAAACCTCATGTTGTTAAACTAGTATTACTGATTGCATATATAAAGACACAATTCTAAATTTTTAATAACTGACATATTTGAAAGTCATGGAATAAATGTGTTTTATTTTATAAGCATGAGAAAGTCCTCATAAATGTGGCAGGCGAGGGGGAGGGGGTGCGGGGTGAAAGAACCCGACAATAGAGTCGGTGGAGTCAGTAAGATTTGGTACAAATCCTGATTTTATCACTTAGTAACTCTGATTTCAGGCAATAACCTAACATATCTCAATCTGTTTCCTCATCTGTAAAGTGGGAAGAACAATATCTGCCTTTAAAATTATCACTGAAGGGGTGCCTGGGTGGCTCAGTCGGTTAAGCCTTTGACCTTGATTTCAGTGCAGGTCATGGGATCTCAGAGTGGTGGAATCCAGGCTGCATGGGGCTCCCTGCTCAGTGCGGAGTCTGCTTGTCTCTCTCCCTCTGCTCCTCCCTCTGCTCTCTCTCTCTCAAATAAATAAATAAATAAATAAATAAATAAATAAATAAAAATTATCACCGAAGTCAGAGAGTACCTAATGATGCTCAGTAAATGGCAATTGTTCACATTGTTATAAATTAAGGCTACGTTGGGGCGCCTGGGTGGCGGAGTCAGTTAAGCCTCTGCCTTCGGCCCAGACGGGATCGAGCCCCACATGGAATTCTCCACTCAATGGGGTATCTGCTTCTCCCTCTGCCCCTTCCCCTGCTCATGTTCTCTCTCTCTCTCTCTCTCTCCCTCTCAAGTAAATAAATAAATAAAATCTTTAAAAAATAATAATAACAAATGAAGGCCAAATCAAGCCCTGGCTGTTCATGTCCATGTAACAGCACTGCAGTACTCCACCAGAGGAGAGGTTTTCAAATGCCTTCCAGTGGGTTGTGTTTGTACAGGGATGTTCTTGGTATTCCCTAAAAGTCTGAATCAAGTTTCAGTAAAAAAGTAATTTAATTAAAAAAAAAATCTATAGCCCATATGCTTGAAATGAGAACCAAGTTTAGGGGTGGCTGCTCAATGTGTTTTCCTCAGAGTTAGGATTGCTTGATAACAAAATCTGAGAGGAGATATCGTGCACTATGTTTACATCAGTATTTATTGTAAGGGTTTTTGTTTGTCTTATATACTTCATAAATGTTACTTTCTTTTATTGAGGTGAAATGCCCTTAAAACTAGGAAAGAGTAATTGATCACAAATAGAAAACAGAAAGACTGTGTTATATGGATATGACAAGAGTGATTCGGTTTAAGAAGAAAAGAAAGATCACTGTTAACACCACCAAATGATTCACATTGATCAAACTGGTGAAGAAACATAAAAGGAGAGCAACTAGGCCAAAATGTTCACATTGGGTCATTCGATGAGAGAAAACAAAACAAAAGAGGACAGAAGCATGATTCTAATTATTAATTTTGGGGATTTGTATGTCACAACAAATTCATAGTGGATTTCATGCAGTAAAATTTTGCAGAATAGTTCCATAGCACAGACTGTTTCTAATGTTATTTGAAAGAACATAATATGCAGGAAAATGATGTTTCTCAGATTTTTGCAATATGAAAAGATTAGTCTTATTCATTTTAATTAGACAAAATTTGAATATGAAAATGAATTGTCTTCTTCAAAGTAAGCACATCTATATCTGAGGGGAAATCGAATACATTCGATGAGGATGCATATTAAACCCAGCACTACTGGCATTTACATCACTGTATTTGATAACTATACCTGCATTTTTCTGTGTCCTACAATCACATGGTATTTGTACCTTGCTCTTAATAGATACCTGCTCATTTTGACATTTGGAATTCAAAGATTTTTCTCATATAAAGACTTTGGATTTGTCAAAAATTTTATGTCTATGTTGCTGCTGTTACACTTGATACAAGTAAATAAGATATACAACCTTGTAAATGTCTTCATGTACACTAACACATAGAAGACAAATTGTGTAATTAAGTTATTCTTATACATGATTCATTCCTTTGTTTTAATATTCCTAAATAAGCATTTAGCAAGTGTTTAGCATGTGCTGAATATTGTATGGTTGTACAGATAAATTAGTTAACAGGACAAATGTGAACTCTGAACAAAATATAAAAGCAGTGTCAAAATTCCAAAGGCCTTGGATTTATCAAAAAACTGTTTTTGAAATGTTTCCACATAGTCACTGTATGTTACATAAACTGTATGTTACAAAAACTATAAAATTAACTATCAAGGAGATTTTGGCATCCTATACCTATTATTTATGGTAAATATTATGAAAGGTCTTATGAAATTTCCAACTTTTTAGTGAAATTATATAGACAGCAAGAACAAAACTACAATTCTATAATAAAATAACTGGGTATCTCAAAAGCAGGAGTTATTTTGAATATTTAAATAGGACCAGATAGGTGATGATAAATAGATAGATAGAGAGATAGATAGATAGATAATAATAGATAGGGTTCAATTTTGATATCAATACATCAATACGGAAATTTCCATTAGCTATATCTCTCTCTCTCAAGAACATGATAAACCACTTGAGATCTTGCTGTTAGTTTTTTTTATGTCCAACTCTGGCAGTATTTGGTGATGTACATGTCACATGCTTAGTAATATAGCAATGAGAGAATTTGAATTCAACTCTTGAAGCAAAATACATATAATCTACTTGGAAATAAGTCAGTATTCAGCAGGAATCATCTTGACCTTTCTGGAAAAAAATTATACGGTCTAATTGATTAACTATAATATTACAGGGTACTTTTAAAACATTATTTTTCTATCAAAAAATTATCATATAAACTAGCTCAGAAAATTATCTCCTCCCTCTATATTAAACATTTACCAAAAACAAATATGATGATTTTGTTTGCATTAAAGTTTTTTTTAATCCCATTACTCCTCTTTAGCTTTTGGATCAGTTTAACTGAAGATTAAGCAGAAAGTAGAAGGTAAGCTATTAAAAAAAAAAGAAAAGAAAAAAGTTAACATTTGCAACTATCTGCTTGGATGAATCACAATGATTGTTAATAGGTGCACCACACACAAAAAAACAGAAATTAAATGGACAATGATCCTGAAAAAAAAAAATTGCAGCCATTTTTCTCTAAGCCCTGACTTCGATTTAGTATTCATAAAGCCTCCTCATTGTTCTTATTGTCGATTGACATGTTAATAAATAAATGTTCTAAAGTTACTGACAAATGTGTGCGTAATACTCACAAAGCATGGATCAGTGCTCTGTGCAGTATTCCATGTGTGAAAACACAAACATCCCTCTGCTGAGAAATCAGACTTGGCAAACAACTGCTACACTTTTCAGATTCATAGCAATCATGGTTTTCTGTAGTTTTAGGGGCAAAATCCACAATTTTGTTTTCTGAGCACTGTTCCATGCACTATTAAAAGCAAGTAAATAATATATCATATTCTACTTAAATTGTCACTTTAAGATTTATATATATATTTTTATTTAAATCTATTTATGATATATCCTAAATGTGATACAGATAAACAAAAAATAATCTTCTTATCTCTCATTCTAATTAGCACAGAAAGGCTGCTATCGACTCTACCGAGCGTCTCCAGCCTTGACAGTGCTGTGGTCATAACTCATAAAGCACTGGGATCCAGGAAATTTGTTAGACATAAAAATGAAAAGAACGGCATAATTTTTATTTCCTAAATAAAATAAAGTCTGATTTAGAATGCAGATGTTTCTGTCTTTGATGTTTGAATGTTCTGGGTAAGCATATTAATGAGATTCAGCTGTATTAGTTTAGCTCAGGTAAATTGGAGTTTTATGATCTTGTGAAGTTGAAAAAATAATTGTGCTTTTTTTTATATATAAATGCTTTTTGAGGATCATCTCAAAACAGAAAAAAATTAAAGCGGAGGTTTACCTTTTTCAGATGGCAGACTCTTTTGAACACAAGTAATAAGAATATTGACAATATGCATTGCAAACCTGCATCGGTGAGGACTTTCTTGTTGAAGAGGAGTTTGATGGTAACACTTAAGTGACTTAGAATTTTAAACAAGTAGAATAGTAGACATATTTTCCATGGTTGGCCGTTTTCCATGCAATGGGGTGTGTTTTTTAAAACACATTCTTGGCCTTTATCGAAAAACCACAGATAGCTATAATTTGGGTAGCTTTTACAGATAATTTATGACTTTTGCACTCAACTTAATGGTCCATAAAAAACTCAAACCAGCAGTGTTAGGACATTGCTTTAACAGTCAAAAGGATTTTGGAGACTGAAAGGGTTTTTAGAAAGGGACTTCCATGTCAAATGAGATTTTGAATTGTACTTGGAACATTTGTTGCTTGATAAAAACATGCTCTGTTTCAAAGTTATACCCTGGCTACTTTGATTCTTGCCAGTGTAGCTGAGAATCCTACAAAAGAAAATTATTAGTGTGTTTTAGGTTACCTCCTCTTTTTAATATGCCAATATTGGATAATATAAATTATCAAGTTAGAAAACTAATGTAAATCTGTTTATAAAAAATTACTGCACCCAGAATGAATTATTTCAGCTATGGCAACAGATGCCCATGATTTTTTTTTTTTCTGCATGGCTTTTAAACAGTTAACATTACCTGCTGCTGTTTGTGATGAAACCCCACAGGAAATGAATGCCAAAGGTACAAGATGAAAGAGAAAGTAATTTTCTGGGAGGGGAGTAAGAGTAATTTTGCACTGTGAGGTGAAAGGGTGAGAAACCAAAAGACCTGTGAGGAATTACTTATGAAACTGGAAATGGGGGTAAAAGTTGGAGGCAAAGGGAGCAAATACAAGAAAGAGAAAAATAAGAAAATACCTAGAGCCATAGAGAAAGAAAAAGGGACTATAGCTTGAAATATACATTTAGGAGGTGCTATTCAAAAGTAAGTCATTGTTACATACATAGAAAAATCACAAACCTAATAAAATATTGTATACAAACTCAACATATGCTTGATGGGCAAAATCATTAACAGACACATATTTCAGGTTTCCCTCTCTCACTCTCTACCATTATGAATAATACTATCTTTTTCTTTTCTTCTTCTTTTTCTGGTCTCTCTTGTGAAGAGTCAAGGAAATGTGCAGTGGGGAAGAACAGGAGATGCAAGGAAGTCTAGAATTATTATCAGGAAGCAGAGAAAGCTACAAGGAGCAGATAATTCTGAGAAAACTACAAAACTGGCTGAGTTGAGGAGTAGAAGGAGAGAGATTTGCAGGGTGGTCACAGGGTGGCGGATGGGCAGGGAAGGAGGGGATGCAGTGGGGAAACCATTGCTCTGTATTGCCAACAGAGACATCAGAAGTTACTTAAATATGTTTCAATGAGCCGGTTGTTGTTGAAACTGTGTTTATCGTAACATAGCATTGTTTTAGAACTGGGACAGGTGTGTTTATATGTGATAATGTATACCAACCAAAATATTAGAGTCTTTGCCCTCACTTAGAATCATTGTTAACAAGCTAATTTATCACTGGTAATTAACAAACATATTCGTCTCTGGTTGACTGCCTAAGTCAACCTCTTTCTCTCCTTCCGGATAGTGTCAAAAAAGCAAAAAGAATAAAGGGGAGAAATCTCTGATAACTCCAATTTGCCCTAATTTGGGATTTCAGGTATATTCTTTAAGGACAACTCAGGGTAGTCAGAATTAGTGGAGATGAGAAAACAGCTGCCCAAGATGAAATGAAGATGTGAAGGTGGAGAGTGGCAATATGGTTCAATCATGGTCACTCTAACAGTACAACCAGAGTATCACACTTCCTAAGGAAAAAGGCTACCCCCTTAAGTGTAAACGGCATGCAGTGCTGACTGATAATGGGTGCACTCCCTGGACTGAAAATGGTAGTAGGTAATACCAGATGGTGGTAGGTTTTCTGAAGCCAGGTTTCTTCGTAGAAGCAGAGGATTCAAGCCTATACAAGAGGTGATGGAAGTGAGCCACATGTGTAGGAAGCAGTCTGTTTCTATGTTATCATAAAAAGAAGAAGGGCCTTCAGGAAGGACTTAGAAATGCCATGCAGAAAAATAAAGCACATTAGATAATGAGTAACATATATAGAACAAGCATGCCATTTGTATTAATTTTTCCAGTGCTGCAAAACTAAGTTCCACAAGCTTAGCAGGTTAGAACACAAATTGGTTATCTCACAGTTTCTGTTGATCAGGAGTGTGGGCAGGGATTAGCTAGATTACACCAGTCTGAGACCAGGTGTCAGCTGGGGATACAATCTCATTTGAGGCTTGGGGCCCTCTTCCAAAACCATTCAGGTTTTGCAGAATTCATTCTCTGCACTCTGTGGTCTTCAGTTCCCCATTATCTTGCTGGCCGTAGTCCATGAGTTACTTTCAACTCCTACAGGCAGGACTCAGGTCCTAGACATGTAACACTCCCACAATAGCACAGCATACTGCTTCAAAGTCGGAAGGAGAATATCTATCTCCAAGAAGAGTTCAGTCCACTTATGAAAGACTTAAGTGATTAGGTTTGGTCATCCCCAGGTTAATCTCACACTTAAACTCAAAATCAACTGATTAGAAACTTTAGTTTTATCTGCAAAGTTCCTTCACCTTTGCCATATATGACTGGCTAAAGGTATGATAGAGGTTCCATCTGCCCTTATGAAGAGAAGTTTTACAAAGGCATGGGTCATTGAGGGTCTTTTTAGAACTTCATCTTCCATACCATTTATACAAGGATACTGTAATAAAAAGTAAAAACAAAGAGCAATACAAGAACATAAAATTTTCATTAGAAAAAGTTCTTATCCTGAAGCAGATGAAAACTATGACCAAACATTTTGCAATGAATGTTTAAAAAATTTAATTCAGTAATCATTTCAAGGAATAGATGCACTAAAGGGATAAGAGATAAAATATGAACTACCGAACTTCACATACAACAGTAGGAAAATAAAACATTTTACAGATAGGAAGATAAAGAAGAAAGGGCCTGTGGAAAAATAGATACTGTAAAAATCAAGGTGAAGGAATGTAGCAAATATAAATTAAAAAAAAAAACAAATGAAAGCAAAATGATGAAAAAAGAAAAAGAAAAAAGTGTTGGTAAAAGAAACAAAAAAGATTCAACATTTATTTCATGGAGTCCTACCCTCTTAGTCAATCAGAGAAAGACAATTATATGATCTCACTCATATGTGGAACTTAAGAAATAGAGGATCGTAGGGGATGGGAGGGAAAAATGAAATAAGATGAAATCAGAGAGGGAGATAAACCATAAGAGACTCATAATCACAGGAAACAAACTGAGGGTTGCTGGAGGGAAGGGAGGTGGGGGGATGGGGCAACTGAGTGAAGGACATTAAGGAGGGCACGTGATGTAATGAGCACTGGGTGTTATATGCAACTGATGAATCACTGATCTCTACCTCTGAAACCAATAATACATTATATGTTAATTTAATTTAAATTTAAAAAATTTAAAAGGAAAAATTAAAACCTAAGTAAAGGACAGAATAATATTTTGAAATATAATTATATTATTAAAAAAAGACTTGAATAAACATATTAAAATTCACACAGAATAAATCATACCATGTTATATCCTAATGAAGTGTTCAGAGTTTGAAGATAAAAACATTTTTTTATGTATCTCGATGAAAAGATCAAATCACTTTTTTTTTTTTAGATTTTATTTATTTATTTGACAGAGAGAGACACAGCAAGAGAGGGAACACAAGCAGGGGGAGAGGGAGAGGGAGAAGCAGGCTTCCCGCCGAGCCGGGAGCCCGATGTGGGGCTCGATCCCAGGACCCTGGGATCATGACCTGAGCTGAAGGCAGACGCCTAACAGCTGAGCCACCCAGGTGCCCCAAATCACTTTTTTGGAGGAGTAAAATGTCTGGATTATCTCAAATTTATTCATAAAAATCTCAGTGTTGGAAGACAATGGAGAATCATCCACAAGAGCCTTAACCATGGAAAAGGTGACCACAAATTTTCAGTGAAATTGTCCCTCAAATATACAAGTTAAAATTAGCTTCTTAGCCATTCTTGAAAAAGCAATCATAGAATACATTTTGACCATTACTAAGAGAATAGATGAGCAAACTACTAACAAAAACTGGCCATGAGAGTTGTATATATTTAACAGAAAAAAAAGAGAAGAAAAGAAAGAAAAATAGAGAGAGAAAGGGAGGGAGGCAGAATGCAAGAAATAAGGAAGGAAGGAAGGGAAAAGGAAGAAAGGAAAGAAGTAAGAAAAAAGGAAGGGAAGGAAAAAAGAACGAAAGAAAGAAAAATAAATATAATGATTAGGATAAGAGAAAAGAACAAAAACAATTTCTGATTATTTTTGTTTGGTTTTAAAGGGAATTCTTTGAAAATCAATGTATGAGAATTTTAGAAAAATAGAAAAAGAAAATATGATTGTAATTGATGAATAAATAATCAAAAATTATAAGAAATATTTCGTTTATCTCTTTCAAACTACATTTTAAAATCCAAATGTTGGGGTGCCGGGGTGGCTCAGCTGGTTAAGCATCTGACTCTTGGTTTCAGCTCAGGTCATGGTCTCATGGGGCGTGAGATGGAGCCCTGTGTTGGGGTTCTCGCTCAATAGGGAGTCTGCTTGAAGAGTCTCTCCCTCTGCCCCTCCACTTTCATGTGCTTTCTCTGTCTCTCTCATATATATAAATAAATCTTTAAAAAAATAACAAAAAGTTAAAAAAAATCCGAATGACATGAATAATTTCCTAGGAAAATGTAATTTATAAAAACTGTGTAAACTCAGTAATTTCCATATAAAATATAAAGAAAGCTATTATGGATCAATCTCACCTGAAAAAATCAAGATTATATATTTCCAAGGAGTTGCCATCAAGTCATTAAATAAAATATCATTGTAATGCTATTAAAATAATTTCAGAACCAAATGTATGGAAACTTAAGTTTTTTTCAATAAAGTGATACATTTACAAAACCTCACAAAGAGAATGTGGTATTAAAATTATATGCCCATCCCTTTACAAGTTAAACAAGTTCATAAACTTCAACAACCATACATGAAAGGAAAAGTAATTGCTGAAACAATAATAAATAAAACATTCCTTAATATAATAAAAAATATAATTGTATCAGTCCCAAGCCCAACTCTCAAATTTAGTAGGGTTATACTACAGGCATCCTACTAATATTGAAAAAATACAAGAATGCCGACTATTATCGTGATTTTTAAAAATGAACAAAATCCAGACATTTTACATGATTACACAGTTTATAATTCTGTACATGACCAAAAAAATAATTAAAACTACATAAGCAGTCAAAAGATCATTGAAAATCTAAAAGAAAATACAATTCACATTACAAATAAACTTCCTTAATATATAATGAGCTCTTGCTAACTAATATGAAAAAGACCAAAAACCAAAGAGAAAAATATGAATAAAGAGTATCTACAAAGAGTTTGCAAAAAGGAAATATAGTGTTTGAAACCTATGAAATTTAATGATTAAAAAAAAAGAAACCTATGAAATAAAATCAAATGTAAATTAAAATTATGGTGAATAAGCAGTTTTTACCAAACAGATTGACAAAATTCAAAGATTTGATAACACAGATGCTGTTTTGGGAAATCAGGCTCAAAACATTGCTAATTATAGTATTATCTGATACAATACTTATGGAAGACAATTTGTCAGTATACCAAATTATAAATTTATATGATTTTTTTAAAGATTTTTCTTTATTTATTTGACAGCAAGAGAGGGAACACAAGCAGGTGGAGAGGGAGAGGGAGAAGCAGGCTCCCCGCTGAGCAGGGAGCCCGATGTGGGGCTTGATCCCAGGACCCTGAGATCATGACCTGAGCCGAAGGCAGATGCTTAACGACTGAGCCACCCAGGTGCCCCAATAAATTTATATGATTTTTGACACAACACAAATCTATTAGGTACATATCTTGCACAAATAAAATAAAATATATATGCATATATGCAAGGTACTCATTGAAACATTTCATAATAGCAACTATTGAAAACAACCTAAGTGTCCACCAACAGGAGACTGATTAAATAAACTATAGCATATCCATACAATAAAATTCCATGCATCTGTAAAACAGAATGAATAAACAGAAATACATGATAAAAACTGAAAAACATAACTTTAAGTGTAAAAAGGGATAGTATTATACATATTAATAGTTTAGGTACCATTCCCCCTTTTTAGTATATGCTTAGAAGCTAATAATGTGTGTGTTGATTGCAAGGAGGATTAAGATAAGCTTTGAATAAGACCTTTAATTATGTTTAATATGTAGTTTTTAAATTTTATTTTTTAGTTTTGAACTATTTGAATACATAAAATAGTATTTTGAGTAAAAATACTAAATAGTATTCAAAAAATAGTATTTTTTTGAAAAATACTATTTTTTATTTTTTATTTATTTTTTAAGATTTTATTTATTTATTTGAGAGAGAGAGAATGAGAGAGAGAGAGAGCACAAGAGGGAAGAGGGTCAGAGGGAGAAGCAGACTCCCTGCTGAGCAGGGAGCCCGATGTGGGACTCGATCCGGGGAATCCAGGATCATGACCTGAGCCAAAGGCAGTCGCTTAACCAACTGAGCCGCCCAGGCACCCAAAAAATACGATTTTTTTGAACACTATCGAAAAAAATCTTTTTGTACAGTCATAAATGAATTTCTTTAAAATATAAAATCATTTAGAACATGTAAATGTTTGCTTAAAGATGAGTAATAACGTCATTAGTGTTAGAATCAATATGAAAATATTACTCAATGTTTATAAATTATGTTAGTTAGCATTTACAATATACTAGTAGAGGAAAATTAGTTACCAAACAATATTATTGTACACAATGATGGTGACTTCTCTCACTCTTTTTTTTAAAGATTTTATCTGTTTATTTATTTATTTAGAGAGAGAACATGCGCACGGGGGTGGGGGAGTGAGGGACAAGAGAGGGAGACAGAGAAGAGAATCGCAAGCGAACTCTGCGCTAAGTGTGGAGCCTGATTGGGCTGGACAGCAGTCTTCATCTCATGATCTGAGATCATGACGTGAGCTGAAATCAAGTGTCGGTTGCCTAACCAACAGAGTCACCCAGGTGCCCCATGACAGTGACTTCTCTTAAGTGTGGGTGGAAGTGTAATTGAGTTGGATAATAATGAAAAAATATAACTTGTTTTCATTGTGTTTTTTTCTCTTGCTTCTCTCAAGATACTGTTCTTTATCTTTGATTTTCTAAAGTTTGAACATGATGTGCCTAAGTGTAGTTTTCGGAGCATTTTCCTGTTTGGTGTTCTGTGAGCTTCCTGGATCTCTGATTTGGTGTCTGACATTAATTTGGGGAAATTCTCAGTCATTATTGCTTCAAATATTGCTCCCGGGTTTTTGTTTATTTGTTTTTTGTCTTTTGTGCGTGTGTTTGTTTTTCTCATTCTGGTTTCTCATTATGTGTATGTTACATCTTTCGTTATTGTCTCACAATTCTTAGATATTTTAGGTTTTTTTCTTTTCATTTTTTTCTTTGCTTTTCAATTTTGTAAGTTTCTACTGGTATATCCTCAAGCTCAAAGATTCTTTGCTTAGTCATGTCCAGTCTACTAATGAGCCCATCAAGGCGTTCTTCATTTCTGTTATGCTGTTTTTGTTCTGTAGCATTTCTTTTTTATCCTTTCTCAAAACTTTAATCTTTATGCTTATATTATTCATCTATTCGTATGTGTTGTATACTTTTTTTCACTAAAGTTGTTAGCACATTATTCATAGTTTAAAAAAAAAAATCCTGGTCTGATAATTCTAACATCACTGACTAATTCTGATACATGTTTCAGTCTCTTCAAACTGTTTTTTTTGCCTTTTTTACTGTCTTTTTTTTTTTTTAATATGTACATGATGTGCTATATAAAAGGAAAACTGATAGGTCTTTAGTAATGTAGTAGTAAAGCATGAGGGTAGAGGAAACATTTTACAGTCTAATAATTATATCTTGGCCTTTAGTGAGCCTGTGCCCTTGGACTTGAACTTCACTAGGGCTTCTCATTCACCCCCTCCCTCCCTTCCGTAGGACATGACAACAGCTTGTGTTGGGGTTTTCCCTTCCCCTAGATCACTTAGGCTCTGATAAGACCCCAGCACTTTCCTGTTAGACTATAGGAAAATAGTTTCTCCTGAGGGCAGACCTTGTAATCTACAACAGAACTCCTTTGGGCATTCCAGATTGGACTTTTTTCCCCTCCTGCTGGAAGCACCAGGGAATTTTTCTTCAATATTCAATGTGAGATCAAAGTTGAACTCCTGGAGGTAAAACTCACAAGAGTGCCCATACATCTCCCCACCTCCCTCCAAGACGGGGTCCTCTGGAGTTGAACTAAGAGACTTGATCGCATTGAGCTTCCAGCAGTTTGTCAATTACAGTTCAAGTTTTCCCACCCAGACAGGGACTGGTTCCCATGGAGGGTTTTGCTTGTGGGTTTCTACTCCAGTAAGTTGTGATTCTCTGTCTCTGCCTGCATCTCCAGTCTCACCTCATTTTTGTGATAAATCTAAGAGGACTTGTCTATTTTTCAGGGTTTTTTTTAGCTTTCCCTTGTTTGGAGGGAGTGACAGTTTCTAAGCTCCTTATCTGCTGGATTGGAAACCACAAGTCCGTCCCATTTTGTTTTAAAATTTATTTGTTTCTTTGGACTTTTCTTTTCCTACTCAGAAAAAATTAAAGATATATATTTTTTTTATTTCTTGAAAATACACACAAAATAAATACACACAAAATATATCTTAAGGACATTTTTTTTTCCTATTTGTAAGCCTTCCTAATATAAAAACTAATGGGCACTTTTAAAATACACAATTTTAAAAGTTTCTGTCAAATTACAGAGATGTATTTTGATCTATTAATTTTTTATCATTGATAGTTGGAATGTATAAAATAGGCACTATCACATGAAAATATATTCATGATTTGTAATAGTGCAGGTTTGAAGTCTTAAATAGGAAATTTGAAAAATTTTTTTCACGTGTGATTCCCTCAATGAAGAGTCTATCTGTAAAAATGTGTCATGGATTATATTTATACTTGTATATGTTGTTTAAGCATGTGTATTCTTGACAGGAAAGTACCTCCATAATGTTGGGTTTGTACGAAAATCAAATCTTCTACTTAAAATATTACATGTTTGATGAATAGAATAAGTTTCCTCAGACCAACTTCTGTACATTTCTCCCCCCTTGCCAACACACTTTTGGTAGGAGACCCTAAAAAAATATTTACATTGCCAGATAGTTCTTTCCTTGCTTATTTCGGTTATGACACCACCACACACACATGTCCCATTAAACCAGAATAAAATATCCCCAAATAAAATCAGCGAGATCTCAAAAATGCCACTCCCTTGACTACCAAAGTCCACTTGAAAGAAAGAAATGTATAACGAAGAACAGTTTGCAAATGGGATCCTGAAGCATTAGCTTCATTGGTTTTGTTGTGAATCAACCCAGCAGGAAAGCCTTGAATACCCCTATATGGATCTAGGCTCACAAGAAAGTTTTCATGAAGATTGCCTTCCAGAATCTGATTTTTTTTTTTTCTGACAAATACAAAAGATATTTGAAACTCCTGGGACAAGGAAGCCCTGAATTAGAAATGTAAAGATTTGATTTTACTAGGAGTTAAAAAGAGGAGGTCCTGGGAGGCAGAAAAACACTGTATATTTTCTTTTTTTTTTTTAAGATTTTATTTATTTATTTGACAGAGAGAGAGATAGCGAGAGAGGGAACACAAGCAGGGGGAGTGGGAGAGGGAGAAGTAGGCTTCCCGTGGAGCAGGGGGCCTGACGGGGGGCTCGATCCCAGGATCCTGGGATCATGACCTGAGCTGAAGGCAAACGCTTAACGACTGAGCCACCCAGGTACCCGTACATTTTCTTTTTTTAAAGAGCTTTTTTATAGACTGAGAATAAGAGAGATCAATACATTAATACATTTTTTTTTTTTTTACTCAAATTACCAAGAACATTTTATAGATTAAAAAGACAGGTCTGAAGTTCAGAGACATTGTGCTCACTTATGTGAGCTTGCACAATTATTCTCCGTCAAAACACAAACCAGAACTCAGTTCCTCGCTATAAGGCTCAGTGTTTTGGTTTACTATACTTCACTTACGTCTTGCCATTTTTTTCTAAAGCCACCTCTTCATGTCCCATAGATGTCTGTACAAGAACATATGACATGAAGAAACTGAGAAAATACATCTGCTCTTTATTCCAACTCAAAATGTATCTCATTGTTTATATTGTGTTAAACCATATGAAATTGCAGCACTAGTGGACCAAAAATGCTCAAGTGTTGACATTTTCACAAAGTTCAACTAATATTCACCACATAAAGGTTTTTGGATTCTGGGGCATAGTCTCCTTTTTTGTATACATTTGGGATCCCTGCCTCTTCATTCTACTCAGAAACACTTCCTACCATGTCCATCAATTACATTAGCAAACTGGTGTATGTGTATGCTCCCCAAATGACAAGATATAGCCAATTTCATATTATTTAACCTAATTTAAGGTGTTTAGAATTGTACAACATGATTTCTCCTTTATTATATGTTTGGCAATTTAGGACTTGAAGATTCATGACTCAGGTATGAAGTAAGTTTTAAGATTTTTCTGAGATCTTAAACAGAAATTTTAAAATATTAAATGAGCATTAGTTTCTCCAAATGAAAAAAAACTATTTGTTTTCTCTTATTTGGAAATGTTTCACTTGGAGGAACCTTAATAATTTATCTTTTTTAAAAACAATTTTCTAAGTCCATCTAGCTATATTTTGAGTTTAGTATATTCAAATTTGTCAGAATATTAATTTCTAAAAAATAATTGCAAACATATTATTAGATCTAGTGTATAAAACTGTAAGAATTTTTGATATGTTATAATATCCATTTATCAAAGCAAGAAAATCATGATATGTTTTCTTTTGTAAAAGCAGAAACCAGGTTTTCTTTAAATAACAAACCTATAATATATCCACACAGACTGATATGCAATAGTTTTTGACCTACAAAGATGACAGTTTCATGTGTTTCAACCTAATATGCATTTTTTTATTAATTGTCCTAATATATTTATTTTTAGAACAGATATATACTTACATATGCATGTATATATTATAATATTCTGTGTCTTTAATTTTATAAATATAAATGGACAAATTTGTGTAATTTATTTTATTTTTTAATTTTTTTAAAGATTTTATTTATTTATTTGACAGAGAGAGAGAGCACAAGCAGGGGGAGCGACAGGCAGAAGGAGAGGGAGAAGCAGGCTCTCTGCGTAACAGGGAGCCCGATGCTGGCCTGGAGCCCAATGCGGGGCTCCATCTCAGGACACAGGGATCATGACCTAAGCCAAAGGCAGACGCTCAACTGACAGAGCCACCCAGGCTCTCCTGTGTAATTTTTTTTAAAACTTAGTTTATATTCTCTCAGATAAGATGGGCAAGGTTTATCTGCATTGTTATTTTATTTACTAATATTTTTGCACTTTTACCACAAAGGATGAACCATAAAGTGTTCAAGTTCTCACAAACAGTTCACTGCATTCTTTTTTTTTTTTTTTTAAGATTTTATTTATTTATTTGACAGAGGAAGACACAGTGAGAGAGGGAACACTAGCAGGGGGAGTCGGAGAGGGAGAAGCAGGCTTCCCGCTGAGCAGGGAGCCCAGTGTGGGGCTCGATCCCGGGACCCTGGGATCATGGCCTGAGCCAAAGGCAGACATTTAACGACTGAGCCACACAGGCGCTCCAGTTCACTGCATTCTTGTATATGATAGCTAACATGTTAAATTTGGCAATGTTCTTTTTCACACAACATACATCTAAAACACTCAAGTGAAACATAAAATTTTAAGTCATGCATGTTGTAGCTACATCACACATGTGCAATTTTTAACTAATACTTTAGTTAGTATTACTAGCTGGTTTATACATCTGACAAATTCTCCTTACAAAGACCTGATCAGTGAAAATGTAGGGCTGTTTCTTCTAGGGGCCACTCTTTTATTTATGAGTGACTTACCAACTTAAAGAAAAATATAACTAAGTATGCCTGTTCATTGTATAAAACTTGTACTATACAAATGATCACAGAGAAGAAGGAAATCACCCGCAATCATATCATCAAAGAATATAGTTGACTTTAAGTCTATTTATTTCTAGGCTTTTTACTTCAGGATTTACTTCTGCTACCTGCTCTTAAGTTCCAACTTGGTCACCCAGGGTCCCAGAGGGCCAGAACTTTGGACCCATTGGCCACCCTCAGGTCATGAGAATGGCCCAGCTGTTTGCTGACCAAGTTCAATTCTTCAAAATGTAATGGATTATATGTTGCTTAAGCTTTGTTGAAGAAAGGGGACAATTTACCTTCAGCCACACTGTGTTCCTCTTTGCTGCATATTTTTCTATCTACTGTAAAAAATAATAATTGAGGGGAAGCAGTTATTTCTAGACCCTGTGTATCTTTGAAAATCATCTTTTACCAGTCTGCAAACTACTCCTGTTCCATAATTTTCCAATCTTCCATGGTGGTCAGCTGTGCTTAAACTCTTGGGTTTCTGCTTCATGATTACTTTTGTGCATATCGTCTTTAAGGTACATAATGTTTGCTTTTGTTTTTTTTATTTTCGTGTTCCAATTTAATGCATTTTTTGGGAGGTAAAATCCTTATCTTGACAAAGGAATACTGCATGTTCTTTAAAATGTTTGTTTTCTACCTTTGATGATTTTCCTTTTGATATAATTGTAAGAAATGTGTGGCCCGATCATTCCTACAGAGGCATTCCGAGGATCCTTAAAAATAATGTGTCCTGATGGGTTAGAATAAGAGTGGAGAAAACGCACAAGGGGAGAAACAACGACTTAGAGCATGTTGTGTAAATATTCTAGAATCAAAAGAAAGGGGGATAGATAAGAAAGATGATTTCATACACCTTTCCTTGCATTTAAAGCTATTTTCCATTGGGTTCAAAATGGAAAGTAGTATCTTCATCAAACACTCTGATGCTGTGACCATTAGATCAAAGTGTATGCAAGGAAAGAATTTTCCACTGTAAAATTTCACTTTTTACAGTAAGTGGTATGTAATATCTGCATATTTATAGTATTAAGGTAAGTAGGTAATTTGTAAAATGCATTTGAAGATACTAGGGCTAAGAGTCAGACACCCTCTAGCAGCTCATCTGATCCTGCTAATCAAATTCCCCAGCTTCAAAGGGCTAATGCAACTTTACCACATAGTCCATAAGAGCAATGGTTTCAGTCATCAAGGTGATATAATGATCACAGACACAAGAGAAAGATTTCAATTAAGGGTAGCATAGCAGCATGCTACTGAAGGCACACAGCATCATGCTAATTAAAGTGCAATAAGCCAACAAAAGCCATCGAACATTATACTACCAGAGGCAAAATAGAAAACTGATGAGCCAAAGCGACTGTTTTGTTTTTAAAATCAAAGTACCAATACATAACTGACTAGTGAAATAAGAATGGATATGGGTCTCTACGGAATGAAATAGTATCAAATATTGAAATTTTAAATCAATTCCTTAACCAGATGATAAAAAGTGGAGGTGTGAAGCCCTGAATACACCCCAAAATTGTAGTAGGTGAATATAAACACACAATTTTACTGCATTAAAGTTAATGGTTACCATTACCGAACAGATATCTTTATTGAACATCTAATGTAAAAAAAAGGAGTGAGTTAACTAAATTATCATGCATTCTTATTCTTGTCAGTGACATAGTCTCCTTGATATTAAAACATGTTTATGCTTTAACATTTTTCTTTGTGCATAAAACAACATTGTCTCTGCAGGAAATGTGGCATTATATCAATGGCTGTTAGACTGAAGGCAATAGTCAAGTAAAATAAGTAAGCATAATAGTAGACAATTGTAGAAGTCAATTAAATAAGTCAATTTAATGCCTAGGAGTATACTTTTCTCTAGAACTGAAATTGAAAACAAATTTTTTCAGCGGAGGCTATAATCACCAAATAGATATAAACACGTGAAGAAAATGATTTTATAGATACAATAATCAAAACCATTTTAACTTTGTGGTGATATAATTTGGGTTTATAGTCTGTGGTTTTAAGGCACTATGCACATCAAAGCATGTAAGACAGATCCAAAACATTTTGAAGAGATATAAGGAGTATAATTAAAAATATCATGATGGGTGCTCAAAGGAATTCTTTGAAAGATCTCAAATAAACAGGGCATTAATGAGAATGTTGTAATAAAGCTGTGGACTGGGCTATGATTCTCAGTTGTACAATGTGAATTACAACATATAATTATAGCATTTACAATCCAAGTTATGAAATCAGCTAGTATTTATGGCCAATGTCCACATATGCTGTTGTTAATGGCTGGCAAAAATACACAGCAGTCACTGCGGTATAATGGAACTCCAGTTCTCATCTTTTGTCTTTGAAAGCCAATTTGCTGAAATCTAGCATTTGAGCTAATCCTTTCACAAAATATTTAAACAAGCAAACTTGGGACATTGCCACAGTATTTTTAAATTAAAAAAAAAAAAGACGAAAAGAAGGCACATATTGTCTCAATAAAGAATTTCCAAGCAATCAAGTTAATGTATAATAACTTTGTCACTATGGAGTAATGAAACATCGTTGCTCCCAATTCTATCAAATATCAAAAGTTATAAATTATTTCAGCCAATGTTGAGAGATACATATTCACAGACCATAGGAATATCTTAGATTTACAGACTCCTTTGTGGATTGGAAACCACTGTGGATTTTACAAAATATAAAACAACAAAAAGAAGTTGCCTATCTCCAACGTTTCTATCTGCAAGTGTATGTATTACCTTTAATTGGATGAAACTTCTTCTCCAGATAGTAGAAACATTATAAATCGGCGTACATTTCAAAAAATGGATTATATATCTATATGTTTGCTTTAAAAAATAGAGCTTGAAAGGCAGGATTCAAAGGAACCTGCTATTCTGACCATGGATAAAGGAAGTGGTTTCCTTAGCAACAGGAAATAGGTGAAAGCTCTCAGGAGCGATCCTTCCACCCAAGCTCCTTTTGAGTTTGGTAATGTTTCCAAGCTCATGTGGAAAAGATAGTGTGACTTTATCATGAAGAAACAATAATGCTAGTTAGGGAGCTTTTGCAGCATTTATGAGTTGGCAAATGCCTTGTTGTTTGCTCTCTTTGGCACGACAGTAGGGGTTTTCCTGGAGACTTGGCTTCTTTTTTCCCTTCCATGTATTTCCTAAATGTTTAAGCCCTTAAAACTCTGTTGTTCTTAATAACTTATAAGGCCCATCCTGATAGCTACACATTGAAACAAAATTGTAGGTTTTTGTACAAATCATGTAGTTATTCCATCAATTTCTGAATACATCTACAATTATGTCACCTTTCAAAAATTTATTTTATTGTTTTTTACTGAGACATGGCAACACTTACTATATAGGAAGTATTTTTAAACATTTTAGGAAGAACATATTATTAATTAACTAATTAGTTAATGCCATGGACCTTTTGATGGTAAGGCTAAAACTGAGTCATATATAGTTTTTGTTTTTGTTTTTATTTATGGTCTGAGTACTACCTTTGACTTTGGCACAATAAAAATACGTGAGAAATGGCATGAATGAATTGCTTCACTTTTGATGTTTTTTTCTTTGAATCATCAAATTTTATTTTACTATAAGGAACCATAGAAATGAGAACTTTCTTGGCAAATTTGATTTATTTATTTAGGTAAATTTTATTTAAATACTTCATTTATCATGCTCTGTGCTAGAAGCTGGGAATATGAAGATGAATAATGAGCAGCCCTGGCCCCAACAGAGCTGCATTCGTTTTTACTATGTAACTTCAAAAATTCAAAATAATTTAGTAATCAGGTGCATTTCTCCTGTAATAGTTCATAATTATATAAATGAATACTCTTGTATCAGACACAAATTTTATAATTATTATGTTTAGCAATAATAAAGAATTGAAAGAGAAAAATGATCCCATAGAATTGGCATTTTTTTATAGACAAAGGTCTTCAGTAGAAATTTGATGAATTTAGATATTTTTTTTAATTTGAGTGATAACGCTACTGAAGCAAAGGAAACTGGGATAAACAAATTTCAGAGAGAAGCCTTAAACTGTTCAGAGTAGTAGTGAAGGCTAAAGAAAAAGTGACTTGATTCAAGTGAGTTGTAGTATTATGCAAAATTCAATAGCATATCTCTTAGAATATAGTCATTTATCTCAAAATTAAAATAGCTTATTTCTGATTATGGAATAATCCATGGGCAGCTAGACAATGCAGAATAGCACATACAAGTACTTAGAAGTTACTGGCAATCCCATCATCCACCTGATCTTATTCTCTGAAACAAATAGACAATAATTCTAGAGTGGTTGATATTTATTAAGCTCTCACTCTGCGCCATCTCTTGTGTAATGTGGTTTATGTATATTGAGTTCATTTCCTTTAATAAACTTACCAACAATGGGAAATAGGGAATATTAATATTCTGATTTTATGGGTGATGAAACTGTGGCAATATAGAAATTAAATAACATTCTCAATGTCAGACTACTAGAAATAGAATAGGGATATCTTAAATTGTATAGATATATTGTTGTCTCTCTTTCCTTTCAAAGAAAGTGATTTCACATAAGTAATGTTATTCTATTATATAATATTATTCCTACCAATTTGTTTCAAATGCAAAATGTAATATCAAAGATAAATCTGTAAGTGGTACTATCTGAATAATTTAGTTTAGTTTACCTCTTATGCAGCCACTAAGGAGGATTAAAAGAAGAAAAAATAGATTATAATAGGAAAACAATGACCATTTGCTAAAATATCTCAATGATCTTTCTCAACTGCTGTGCAAACTCATGTTTGAATTATTTCCTTTGATCTCCAGGAGTTACTGCAAAGGATTAGAATGGAAAACATTGGCTTCAGCACCATGACTAAATTTAATCGGCATTTGTTCAAAAACATTAATTGAATTTGATATTAGTTTTTTTTTTATTATTTCATTGGTTCAGCATATACACTGATGAGTAAAATAAGTTCATTGCATTCATGGACCATGCGTTCTAGATGGTCCCTAGAAGCTTAGATGATGAAAGAAAGAGTCATAGTATTAGATGAATGCAGAGTGCACAGGAAGCAAAGGAAAGGTGATATAACCCCTAGTGTACATTTTGTTCATGAGAATCCAAATTTTCCTAGCTTTTGCCTCCTTTGTTTTTTCTTATACAAGAATCAAGGGTGACTGTTTTTCCTAAGGACTTCCTTACCTCTTTTCAACATTTCTTTCTTGTTATGAAGTCTTATCAGGGTTCCAGAGCTCCATGGGGTGCTCTGCCAAGACAGATTTAAGAAGAATGTATATTTAGATTTTGCATTATTGTGCACATTTGCATAGTTAGAGATTCGATTTTATTATATTTCCCAAGGTTAAATATGTGAACAACCACAATTTCTTGCTTTACGTAGTTTTTCATATATTTCAAAGTATTGTTATCCCTCATACTTGAATTCATAGCATCACTTGTGGTGAAGAGGGACTTAATAATAATAAAAATATAAAGCAATTGAGGTGTTAAAGTCAAAGGCTCCCAAGTACAAGTACGGAGATAATGTTGACATAGCAGAGAAAGAAATTTGAATTTCTATACTCAATCTCTACTTGCTACTTAGGTAGTCTTTTTGTTTGGGTCCTGATAAACAAATTCGCTACAAACCTGCAAATCAATCTCCTGAATAAAGCTGAAAATCAGTGATTGATTGGTACACTAAACATATTTAAGGGAAACATCAACACTGGTCATGTACATTTCTTTTTAGATAGGCTCTTTCAAGATCTTTTTTCCCCTAGATAGAGAGTAGCTTGGTAAATACAGAATCAGTTCAAAGGATTTGAGAATTTTCGTTGGAGGTGATTCTATCAAACATGGTAGTCTAATGAATTTCAGACACTAAACTTTGAGATATTTCTGATTACTTAGCATTAAAGTATACTCAGCCTAGGCACTGTGCTGGAGACATACCAATATGTTCTTCCTCAACTTCTGTTTCCACCCACCCCCAGGCTCTTTGATGATCATCATCATTGAGTTTGTACCTGTTATTATAACATTTTTTCTCATTTTAACATACTCCCTTTTCATATTAAAATTTAAAAAATTTCCATCTTCATTTACATTTATTAATGACTTCTGGGAGGCACCTTAATCATATCAGTAATGAGTTGTTAGCTTCAATTAAAGAAGGTGGCCCTTCTCTAACCTGGTTGTCCTTTTTCTGATCTTTATATTTCTAATTTTACATTTGACTGTCCCGTCTGTCTGCCTGACTGTCCATTGATTGCATGAACCAGTTTTCCAAAGCCCTCTAACTGTGTCATTGACTTCTTCCTTTCTCTTCCTGGGATTGTAAATAAAATAAAAAAATATGATGTAGGTTGTGTAGATGTATAACTACAGCATAGAGGAAGACGATGTAGTACCTAAGAAACAATCAATGACTCCTGACGTAAGAAACACGTAACTTTCTTGTGGCAGTTTTTCTTGTAAAATATAGGTATTGAACATTAATGTGACAGAGGGTAAAAGAGAATCATCATTTTATTTTCAGTTAGACCTTTAAGGCTTGATGGAACATCAGCGTGTCCTTAAGGAGGAGAAAGCAGGGGTAGGCAGAAAGTGAAAGGAGAAGGAAAAGCGACAGGCAATCTATTCTTTAAAAAGTGTGTCGAGTTGGTAGATTTGAAACATTCAAATCCCGCTTTTTGTTATGTCATCAGTCATAAATGGCCTTGCGTATGGTAGACTTGGATAAAACTCTACTGAATGCTGAATAACCAATCTGCCTTCAGATTTAGACAAGAGCAATCTGTGAAGCTGCATGATAGATTTATTGCTGTTGAAGTGAGTGATGGGAATCACTCACACACAGTATATCAAAACCTGCTATTAGTTAATAAGACACTTAGGAAAAAATAAGGCAATGGATAATTCAAATTAAGTTAAGTATGTCCATTTCTACACAACACACTCACTCTGCATTTTTAATATTCCCAACATCTCACTTGGTGCTAGAGTCTCTGATGGAGCAATCTACCTTCCACTTTTTAGAAGAGTCTATCCAGGTAAGGCGTTTGAATGAGGATTGAGTCTCTACCAACCACTCCAGTAATCCAAACCTTTGAAGGGAACTTCACCTCTCCATCTCACCTAATATTCAAAATCATATATTTGCAGGAAGATGTAATCCCAGTGGTTGGCAAAATACCTTTTTTAAAAATGTGGGGAGGAAGTTTGGGCGTCCCTTACAGAAGAGAAAGGCGCTAAGAAGTTGATCTGGATAAAATTGATCTGGATAAAATAAGGCAGCGATACAAAATGTAATAAAGATGACAATTTGGAGAGACAACTGTGGAAAAATTTATGTAAAGTAAGATGGATATGAGAAATTAAGAATATATGTGAGAGAAAAGTAAAAATACTAAAATAGTATGAATATCATAGAGGGAAGAGCTAAGTTGAATATGAATGAGGGAGACAAAATAGGTGAAATATATTTAAAATTACAGAGACAACAAAAATATTTAGCTATAATTGAATTTTGTTAGAATAGTTACAGGGCTAGAAATTTTTGACAAATAGGAACCAACAGGATCCTGAAAAACATTAAAGATCAATTTCTATCATGTGAATTAGCAAGTGGAAAAAACTACTTTTGCCTTGATCAAGGCACATTAGAAGATGTCTTATATAATCACCTCTATCTCTTTCATTCTTCTTGCTCTTAGGTTTTATTGTTATTTTACTGTTCAAGGAAAAGGAATGGTTTCAAGCTTTAAGATTTGGCTAGGTGGCAAGATTTAAGAATTTAGATAGTGTAAGAAATTGAGGAGTAATTGCTGTAATCTGCATTTAAAAGGTACAGATTCAATGAACTTTCTACTGAAACAAATGTATATATATATATATATATATAATTAAGTGTTTTGAGTGACAATTACATAAAAAAGAAAGCACAGAATGAAGAACATAGAGGAACAAAGTAGCATTTTTTAAGAAGTCAAATACATCCTCAATCACAAATGTTGCTTTTCTAAATACCTTATAAAATGTGTATGGAAATATTGCTTTAATTTAACTCAGAAAGGTGATGAGAAAGATGAACAAGTTCATAAAGCCCTTAGTCATGCCTTCATAGATAAAATAATTACATTAAAGCATATCGTTTTAAGTTAACCTTTGCCCTTATATTATTCCACCTGAATCATTGAACAGTCATTGTGAACAACTTACATATGGAGACACTGAGGATCTAATGTACAGCCTGACATCTACAGTTAAGGATACTGATTATATATTTCAATGTTGCTAAGAGAGTAGATGTTACGTGCTTTCACCATACACACACCGCAAGGTAATTATGGGAGGAGATGGCCTGGTTAACTAACCTTATCATAATCATTTCACTATATATACATGTACCAAATCATCATGTTGTACACCTTAAACTTACACAATGTTATATATCAAATATATTTCAATAAAGCTGGAGAGAAAAAAAAAAAGACCTGTTCTCTATTTTCAAAGCATATACAAGCAGTAGAAGAAGGAAGGAAAAAGGCCCAGAAAAAGTAAGCCAAGGGAAACTCATTCTCATCAAGCAAATAGAAGTATTTCAAGACATTGTTGACAAGCAGCAAGTCAGGCTAAATGAAAAGATGAAATTCTAGTACAGTTTACACTGCCTAAATATATGATGACTGAAGTACAGGAATATACACAATCCAATCTAAGGAAAACAACAGAGGTCTGGAATAGTAAAAAAAAATCTCGAAGAAAGTGAGAGACAGATGTCAAATTATTGTTCAGTGAAATGTTCATAGATTGCTTCCTTTCATTAGAAGCCTTAAAAAAAACCAATCCCATATTCTTTACCAATATAAAACTCTCCTTGAAGCAGCTATTTTCTCTTTAACTTTTTTTTTTTAAGATTTTATTTATTTATTTGACAGAGAGAGAGAGAGCGAAAGCAAGAACACAAGCAGGGGGAGTGGGAGAGGGAGAAGCAGGCTTCCCGCTGAGCAGGGAGCCCGATGTGGGACTTGATCCCAGGACCCTGGGATCATGACCTGAGCCAAAGGCAGACGCTTAACAACTGAGCCACCCAGGCACCCTTCTCTTTAACTTTTCTAAACTGTTTGTTTCACCATTAGCTTGATAAGTTGCAAAACTTATTTGAACATTTACTATACATTTTTAGTTCTTTCTAAACTTCTGTCATACAGCATTTGCCACAGCTTTAAAAAATGAATATTCTCTACTCTGAAATTAAGGAAAGTGGCTTTGTCTATGCATTTTATATAAATCGAATGTGTGACTTTACTGTTGGAATGATTTTCAAATAAGATCATTAGACTCACAGATCATCAGGAGAGTTTTTATAGATTTCCTGGACACCACATGATTCAAGGAAATAGACAATTTTTCTGTGAATAAGAGATGTTATTCCAAAATGCCAAATAATTTGATGATTTTCCTCTCACATTATATTTTGTTGCTCTAACAGAACAGAGAGGAGAAAAAGAGAGACAGAGACAGAGAGAGACAGATTTTTACTAATACTACTACTCCTTTGATGTAGTTGGACTGAAAGAGATCCTCAAAAGGAGGACAATATGGATTCCTTATGAACCTCTCTTCTTAAGTCGTCTTCAGAACCTGAACTCAAGCTCAATATCTCAAATGCACACTTTATATATGATGAAGAATTCTTCTATCACTTTATGCACAGTCTTGATTCTTACTCTGCTGGACATTTTCTAAAACTTGAATCCACATTCAATGGATAAATGTGTGCTACAGTATACAGTAGCCCTGCTTGAGCGCCACTGGAGACCAATCTGGACACTTGTGGAAAGAAGTGCTTTACTCTTCCTAAGAAAGAGGGTGCTTCATTCCCTCATGACAATGAATTATCAGTTATACAACTTTATAGCCACATTTCACATATGCCATAATTGGAGGACCAGCCTTCGAGTAATGATCAATAATAATAAGACTTTGAATTGATTCTGGGTAGTTTTCATTTACAGTTTTATTTTATTTTAATTTTTAAAAGATTTTATTTATTCATTTGAGGGAGGCAGAGAGACAGAGACAGAGAGAGCACAAGCAGGGAGAGAGGCAGAGGGAGAGGGAGAAGCAGGCTCCCTGCTGAGCTGGGAGCTAGACGTGGGCTTGATCCCAGGACTCCGGGATCATGACCTGAGCTGAAGGCAGACGCTTAACCAACTGAGCCACCCAGGTGCCCCTACAGTTTTATTTTTCCACCAAAAAATGTTTCTTGCCTTCATTAAAATTATCTTTTAAAGTTATGAGAAAGTTAATGTAAAATTATGTACATAATTCATGTCAAACAAACTTTCTTGGCTTCAGAATACTGATTTAATTTTTTAAAATTTTGATAATTTATATCACTATTTCTGTTGTTTTGTCATAGCAGTATACCTTTGGTTGAGATTGAGTTATCATTTGTATTTTTAGGAATTAAATGCAGAACAATTGAATATAATCTGTAATGTAATTTTAGTTGAAAAAATCATTGATTGTATAAACGGGCTTTATCAAATATCAATGATTACCAAACTTTATTTCCCACAATGATATAAAGACCCAATATTAAGTTTTATAATATAGACTTTGGAGTCAAATGTAAATGTTTTACTGTGTGCATAGCTTTACAGGATTCCTCAATAGCTTGCTATTGGTTTTGCAAAGCCTAGAGAAGAGAATGTTTTCGTTTCCTGTACCATCTGTTATTGTATATGGTCAGCCAATTTCAAATATGGAAAGCTGACTATTTTTTGTGGCTGTAGAAGTTGTACTGGTTATGTTTCATTTTTCATGTGAATTGCTGACATCATCATGATGCTGATACACAAGCTGCTGCCCTAATTTCAAGCTCCATTAGCAACATAGGAAATATTATATTGCTTACATTTATAGAATTGAAGAAACACAGACCTTCAAACAATATGAAACAAAATAGAAGATAATACCGTTCAGTTCTTGAAATACAAGGATCATATATCTAATATAATTTACCTTTTCATTTTTATATTTACAGTCTGCAGAATTAAGTAAATGTTCCCAATAAAATTTTGTCTTTGAAATTTTTAAGTGATCATTGTATTTAGAATCCCAGTGTTTTTAGTAATAATCCTGTGCTTTAGTATATAAAGTATTTTAAAATAAAAATTCACATTGGAGTTCAATAATGTATTGTTTATGTAGATGTGTCTCAGGCCAAATAATGTATTACAGAGTGGGAAGAAGCATAGGACAAAAACGTGAAAATTACAATTCCACTGAAGATATTTTCTACAAAAGTATGTTTATTCTTGAGTTGACGTGTTCCAAATTTGGACACTTGTGGAAAGAAGTGCTTTAACTCTTCCTAAGAAAGAGGGTGCTTCATTCCCTCATGACAATGAATTATCAGTTATATAACTTTATAGCCACATTTCACATATGCCATAATTGGAGGACCAAATTTGTATCTTCACCCCTCCAACCTTTGTATCTCCCCTGAAGACCAGATTTTAGTATCAAACTGGCAACTTATTATCACCACATATAGCTCCGATAGGTATATCCAATTCAATGTGTCTAAACAGAATTCTTGATGTCTCCATTCCACTCATTTCAAGTAATGTCATATGTTACTCAAATTAGAAATCCAGGTTCCTTCATTCCTTCTCAGAAGGAGTTAACAGGGGCATTTTTAATACTTTTTTTTTATTTTAATGACTATCCCAGAAAAAATAACAGGACCACCTATCTATACTCTTATCTCTGCCCATTCTTTATTCTGTATTTATTCATTTGTTTCCTAATTAGCAGGAGCAACAGGAAAGTCAACAAATGAGGGAGGGTAGTTGGAGATAGTATTTAAACACACATATGCAAAATACACTGAAACACATATATACATATGCATATACTCAACAGCAATAACTAGAAATTTAGTCATTTTGTCACATCATTTCAAATCAAACCTGTTTTTGGATTTACCACCACCTTGCCCTGTCTTTAAAAAAAAAAAAAAAAAATCCAGGCTTCAACTTGGAATTTTTGTTTAGCAGTTCTTTCCATTTTACTTCCAAATAGCCAATAGCTTATTACTATCTCCACTATCGACAGCCCAAATTCACACCAATTTCATTTTTCAATTGGACTCATATGTTTCCTAAGACTTCCACTCTGGTGGCATCCACCCCCAAGAGCACTTGCCCAGAGGGTTCTTCACAAAGCCTAAATCACACTATTTCTCTCTTCTTAAAATTCTGCAATGACTTCTCATGCAATTAGAATAAAATTTGAACCATTCATTACGGATTAGCTTTAGGAGACTCCATGTGATGGTCCTTGTTTACTTTCTTGATGTCATATCATAAGATTTTTCTTTTTTAATCACAACATTTTTCTATCTATTTAACTTGATCTTCTTCCTATCTCTCTAACACTGAGTAAATCTTTCCATAGGGTCTTGGCATTTCTTTCTTTCCTTGCCTGGAATTCCTTTTCCCTAAGTCTTTTTATTATTTGTTCCTTCACAGTTCTTAATTCAAATATCACACTCTCAGGGAGGCTTTCCTTGAACATCCGAATAAAGTGACTACAGCCCAATCTTCCCTATTCCTTCACATTGTTTTGATTTCTTCAAAATTAGCACAGTTCAAAACTGTGTTGCTTCCATGGTTATTGTCATCACCAGCTTCCTACACCTACAATGCCAACTGCACTAGAGCATGAGTTCCACGAAGGGAAGAAATGGAAATTTGCCTTGTCATGTTCCCTTTTTATCCATAGTACTTAGTGCAAAGCTTACAACATAATAGGTAGTCAAGAAGTATTTTTAATTAATTATAACTAATATCATTCCTTCTTCTTCCATAAGGTCCAGGCTCCTACACCCATGGAAAAATTATTCAATTTAAATAATCAACTCCGATATTTACCTCTTTGAGGTGGTTAAAATAAAAAGCATGTTCAGGTCAGTGAAGAATTCTGTTCCCTTTGAAGGCTGTTGTTATTGCGCCACAGTTTTGCTGTTGAGAATAGGTGTTTTGGCCACCAATGTGTGTGTGTTTTTTCTCATTGTTCAATGATATTAAATTGATGGAGAAATGCATAGTAACTGAAACATAGAAAACTATTGGGTGTACCTAACCTAGAGACTACGTCAGTGATCAAGGCATGGTGCAAGCATTGGTCCAACCTTAATTACTCAGGCCCAAGGAGAGGGAAGAGCAGAGGAGGGAGCAACTCTTTCCTACAGTGTTATCATCAGTTTTCAACAGCCCGTATTCCTTAGGCCTAAATTTCTACTGTTATGGATCAGAGTTCTTATCAGTCCAGAAACTTCTGTCTCAGGGAAGCACAATATGTAATTAAAAGTAGCTTAAGCAATGGATGGTATTTACCATATCACCTGATAAGAAGACTATAGGTTCAACTATTCAGCAATGTCTTCAAGGAGACAAAGCTCTTTTCTATTTACTGCTCTTCATCCTCAGAATGGGTGCCTGGTTCTTTTGCTTGCTCTAAACACATTGTTAAAGATCGCTGTGGCAGTTTCAGGCTTCATATGTAAACAAAATCACATCTGGTTAAAGTTGAGGACCCTTTGTTTCTTGTGTATCTTTTTATTAGGGAAAAAATCCTTTTGAGAAAATCCCTCCAAAAAACTTTCTTCTAGATTACTTTGGCCAAGATCAGATCATACTTTTGTGCCCTAATTTAAATGGATTATGGGAAAATTAGTTTCTAGCATGTTCATTCTTTATAGTGACAAATAAATTATTCTAGCCTTAAGAAAGAAAACAACTGTGTCTCAGAACTCTTTTGCTCGCTATCCATTTGAGGCCATTTCCCCAAAGTCATGACCAAGTACCAGGATGACTCAACAAGAGAGATTTTCTGTCTTAAACACAAAGTGTTCCCTGAACCAACTCTTTTTTTCTGTCAGATTTCTGAAAGAGTATGTCAGTGTGTCTGAGTTCCTGGGCCCAATTCATTTCTCCCCTCCGAAAAATTGACTTGTCTCTTAGTAGAAAGCCCCACATAGAGATAAGACAAACATTCAGGGAGAATATCAAAAATGTACCGCCTGCCTCTAACCTGGAGGGGTCAGGGGCTATTTCACAAATAAAGGGTATGTGAAGGGACAACCAGACGTTTTCAGGCATTTTAGTCAGAAAGAAGAGAATATACAACAGCATGGAGGAGTTTTTACATGAATACAACCAATTCTTTTTGTTGAAGCATAAAATACATGAGTACTGGGATTGCAATCTTAACATAATCACAGACATACGAACAGTTCTTCAGTATTTAAACACAAAGTTCTTTAACACTCTGAAAAAGAGAAGTGGACAGGTAAGTGTCAGACCAAGGAGTGCTTTGTCTGACAGTTCAAAGGTTTAGAAATGATCCTGTAGGATATGAAATACAAGGTGAGTAAAACTGAACATAAAACTGGTATGAACAGGTCCACATTAACTTAATTGTTCTTTGACCTTCCTTAATTCTTGCCTGGACTACTAAGTTTCCTCTAACTGGCGTCTTTTCTGATGTTTCACCATATTAATCTTAATAAGTCAAATTCCCCAATGAAACAACCCATAATTGTTCGGACATAGAGCATTCTTATTCCTTGCAGAACTCTTCTGGCTGTCCCATCCCTCTCCTTGGAGGTCCTATGATATCAAAAGCATCTTCAATGTGAAATTCACAGGTCAAAAATAGTCATGCCACTTTTTGAGAAAATAAGATAGATGCAAAAATGTATTAAAGATATATAATTAATAGGAATTTCAATGTTATTTGATGCTATACATAGTTAACATGGAGAAATCATGAAATCATTCATGTTCCAAATTTTGCATTTTGGAAAATGTTGGTACCATTAAGCATTTTTGGGGAGGACTGAAATAGTCTCAGGAAAAAGTATGAAACAAGATTTAAGATTACTAAGGATTTGGCAAGAAATTGAGATAATGATACAGACTTTTCTCCAGAGAATTGTCTGATAATGGAAAGAAAAGTAATAAGAGGGTGAATTTGAATTCTTAAAAGATCATTGATCTTAAGATATATGGGGAAGTACGACATTAAGAGAATGAGAAAAGGAAAAATATTTTTGAGGGATCAGCCTTTGAAAAATGGAAAAGAACTTCTTTTGCTGAAGATGTTTAATTTGTTGAAATCAGCAGGGAAAAGATGAAGGGAGTTTGAACTGGAAAAAGTTGTATGCATGTTTTGCAATTTAGCCTAAGATGGATGCTCATAGGAAGGGGCTTGAAAATGAAGTAAATTAAAAAAAGAAAGAAAGAAAAGAAAAGAAAAGAAAAGAAAAGAAAAGAAAAGAAAAGAAAAAAAGAAAAGAAAAAGGAAATGAAGTAAATTGTTCAGTGTGCAAACAAAAGTGAAAAAAAGAATCGCTAGACAGCAGAGGGCCCATCTGAAGCAGGCTAGCATGCAATTGTAGGGAAGTTATTAGCAGGGCTGTTTTACAACTTTTCTAGCTAAGCAATGATTAGGGTCTAGGAGGAGTAACAGGGGAAAGTAATGTTGTCATAACCTTGATTTGATACTGACAAGGTGGGAATTATGGAAGAACAGAGAACAATGGAAACAAAAATGGAATCAAAGCGTTATTGAAAGGGTTGAAACTGGAGCCTAAGAAGGTTACATAAGGCTCCCAGTTGCGGGTGAAGGGGACAAAGAGTGTAGAGGGAAACAGCAGCAAGATTAAGGATGAGAAGTTTGGAAAGGTGTAAAGATAGTAGGCTGTGTTTAGAAACTAATATTTAGAATGCAAAATCTCATATACAGATCTCGACTGTGGAACAAAAAAATATGGTCATTTCAAAGACAGATGAAGTCAAATGGGGAAAAAATTCATGAGAATGGAAATATGAAGGAATTGTGAGGTTTCCACATACCTCATCACCTATTTCTTCTGCTTTCAGTAAGAGTAACCTAACTTTCCTTAGGAAACAGTCCTCTTATTTTTCAAGTCCAAGTCACTTGGGTTGAATCTTTTGACTATACCCCTACCCCAGGGATGTTTATGAGCCCCATGTTGGCCCATCAAAGCAACATATGAATACGGGCGTAGTAGTTAGTTTAGGACGGGCTGAATACATCATACAAATCAGTCAAAAAATACAAAAAATATTCTAAAAAATATTTGAAGTCACTAAGTTTCAAATGTACACTTGAAGGTATTCTTAGGCATAATGGTACCTCAAGGGGTCATCTGCCTTAGAATGAATCCAGATTTAGAAAAAAGCATAGGAGAAATGGAGAAATTAAGACCTCATGATGTAAGAGCCCATGGTATGGCCATGCCTTTGCTAGAATCCACAGATTCTTCGGGTAAAATCTACATTCATTTTTTTTTTTTCAATTAATGTCTATTTGAATTGAGCTTCTGTTATTTGCAACCACGGAAGTTTTTGATTATAAATAACTACCATCAGGTTTTACATTTCTTGAGGAACAAAAAAATAAAAGCAAAAAATATAACAGAAGCTTAGCAGCAAATTATTCCTCGTAAATATTTTCATGTTGTTCATTGTTCTTTTTTATTCCCGTTCATTTTACACAAATCTTGAATTGTTCTAACCAGGACATAAATTAATTATATCTAATCGCATTCAGTGTGACTTTTTTTTCAGATGATATGACTAAATTTAAGACTAAAGCAATAACAGCAGGCTTTTACATTCTTAGGAAAAAACATATGGAGTAGTGGTGAACAAGGATAGCTCCTAATCTGTATAGTTTTCATTGTCTTTGTGAAAATACGTGCTATTTAGAAAATAGTTCTCAGGGTCACCCCTGAGAAAGGTTGGAAGTACTATCACCTAAGTAAATAATATAATAAGCACAACTGGAAATAAATTAATATTTAGTGTCGAAATAGATGTTTTATTTCAGTGACTTGGGTAGAAAAGCTACAATTATGGAGCTTTCAAAGATGAGGGCATAATGATGCAGTCCTTTATCTGATTTACAGAGAATGCTGCCATTTGAAACAAAGGAAAAAGAGTAACTGGGACAGAACAAGCTGAAATTAAATGACCACAATACTCAGATTTTTTTTCCCTCTTAGATAAGAAGATAACATTTGGCTGAAAGAATGAAGAAACAAAGAGGTGGACTCTATGGCTTAGATGACTGCAGATGGAATACCTTTCACCTCTAATTGACTGACTGAAATGGAGGCAGTCTCCATAGAGACCGAAACTGCTCCACGAGCCATGGCAGTTCCACAGGGAGGCTGCAGATGGTGGACTGGGTCTCCGTTTTGGAGAGATAAGGAGCATGATAGGAGGACTGGGATCACTGAGTTCCCTCGCTCATCTTAGCTGCGATCAGTCCTCCATATTTTAAAATATAGTGTTCTTCACAAAGATTCAATTTAAAAAATTATAACTTGTTTATGGTGATACATGGAGGCTTGGGGAAATTTTTGAATCAGTCTAGTTCTTAAACTACTGCTCATCCTATTAAGCTTCAGGTTTTATCCATCTATATGTGTCAGGGGATTTTGCTTCTTCTGTATGATTATGCTCTGAGATCTTGTGGTTATATTGTCACAAATAAGTGTCATGATTTAGGATTTAAATCTTTCTGCCTCTCATATATAGGTTGACTTTTAATAATAAGTTAAAATAGAAAAGGAGGCCCTCCAATAACCACTTAAAGCATTTCTTCTCTACACGTGTTCTCCACCCCATATTCTTCTGTTTCTTCGCCAAATTCACTGGTTGCTTTTTAGCTTCGAAAATTACTTCGTCTCACTTCTCCTGCTCTGTATAGCATCTGAAGGTGGAGTTTCCTCAGAACTACATCTAGACCACTATCATATCTGCAGTGAAAGTCCTCCTATCCCGGCCCTCCTCTTCCTTCACACTCCCTACTCATGGTCTCTCCACTCTCTCACTAGAAGCAGAGGATTTTTCTTTATTCTTATTTTTTTAGAGAATTTTTCTTTAAATATTGGTGGGATCATATTATTTCTCTGCTTAAATCCTTTTCATGGCTTTCTGTTGCAGAAAGAATAAAATTCTCTTCTTCACACACACAGGTGTGTGATTCATCAGTCTTACACAATTCACAGTGCTCACCACAACACATACCCTCCCCAGTGTCCATCACCCAGCCACCCCATCCCTCCCACCCCCCCCCCCACTCCAGCAACCTTCAGTTTGTTTCCTGAGATTAAGAGTCTCTTATGGTTTGTCTCCCTCTCCGGTTTCGTCTTGTTTCATTTTTCCCTCCCTTCCCTATGATCCTCTGTCTTGTTTCTCAAATTCCTCATATCAGTGAGATCATATGATACTTGTCTTCCTCGGACTGACTTATTTCGCTTGGCACAATACCCTCTAGTTCCATCTATGTTGTTGCAAATGGCAAGATTTTGATTTTTGATGGCTGCATAATACTCCATTGTATGTAGATACCACATCTTCTTTATCCATTCATCTGTTGATGGAAATCTTGGCTCTTTCCATAGTTTGGGTTTTGTGGACATTGCTGCTGTAAAAATTGGGGTGCACATACCCCTTCGGATCCCTACATTTGCATCTTTGGGGTAAATACCCAGTAGTGCAATTGCTGGGTCGTAGGGTAGCTCTATTTTCAACTGTTTGAGGAACCTCCATACTGTTTTCCAGAGTGGCTGCACCAGCTTGCATTCCCACCAACAGTGTAGGAGGGTTCCCCTTTCTCCGCATCCCCGCCAACATCTGTCGTTTCCTGACTTGTTCATTTTTCTGACGGGTGTGAGGTGGTATCTCATTGAGGTTTTGATTTGGATTTCCCTGATGCCGAGCGATGGTGAGCACTTTTTCATGTGTCAAGACAGATTGATTTCTAAAAAGAGAGTCTCTTTCTTTTTCTTTATTCTCACTTTATATGCAATTGATTCAAAGATACTTTTCCTGATAATCTATTTAAAATGTCCCCAAATATTATGCTCAGTGTTAGTCTTTATTATGCCTCCTTCAAAAACATACTAGAATCTGTACTAATTTTCTAGATTGGCCTATTTGGTTGTATGTATTTTTTCTTCTCCATTAGAGTATAAGCTTCATGAGGCCCAGCTTCTTCTGTGTAATTCAGCACAAAATCACCAGTGCAAAGACTGCATTAGATGAATGTTCACTGGATTATAATTTAGCACATTGATATTTTTACAAACATTTTTTCTGAACTGTGGGACTAAAAACAGAGTTCCACCAAATCTTCCCTTAGGTATCAAATGAACTTGTTCCCTCATCCTATCATGTCTTTGCTTAATTGGTAGCTTCCCACTGAGGCAGTCCCCTCTCAGCATTCCAAATCCCTGGCTCCTTTCTATTATCCACCAAAGGACTTATCACATTCTAATGTAGAATGTATTTAAATTATTTTTGTGAACTTTTTGCTTTTAAAATCCATGAATTTTATGACTTTTTTTTTTTTTAATTGCTATTGCTGTTGCTAATTGTTTTTCCATTGAGATAGCCTAGTACTCAATACATTCTGGGGAATAATTGATGGATGATCTAGGTTGAGTATAGAGAAGGGGTCTTGGGAAACATTTTCTTTTTTTTTTAAAGATTTTATTTATTTATTTGAGAGAGAGAGAATGAGAGATAGAGAGCACGAGAGGGAAGAGGGTCAGAGGGAGAAGCAGACTCCCTGCTGAGCAGGGAGCCCGATGTGGGACTCGATCCCGGGACTCCAGGATCATGACCTGAGCCTAAGGCAGTCGCTTAACCAACTGAGCCACCCAGGCGCCCTTGGAAAACATTTTCTTAAACATACCATTGGCTTGGACGTTTGCAAAGTTCACAAGAATAAAGTTCTTGAGAAATGTTGCAGTAATAAAATATTCTAACCTTTTTTTTCAACTTTGTCTTATCTTTTATTAACATCTGGAAAAACTAATGACCTACAGATCACATTTTTGGTGGGAAAAAAAGGTTTGAACATAGACTCTTAATACTGGTTGTAGTTTTAGGGGTCATCTGGTCCAACACTCTTTCTTTACCTGTGAGGAAACTGATACCAGGAATCCCTTAGTGTGACTTGTCCAAAGATGCAGAGATTATTAGTTCAGAGCCAGGATTAGATCCCAGGTCTCAATGCCCAGGAAGATGCTCCTTATAGTGGATGGACCATTCTGACTAAACTGACAAATACTTAACGCTCACCATTAAAGACAAATTTATGTGGATCCAAAGTACTCTTATCACTCTGTATAAGGCTCAGTGCCTGGAACATAACAGAAGTTCAATAAATATTGTCGTATTAACAAATGCTCAAATACCTTATTAATCACTATGACATGTTCTGTTAGGTTAGAAAAAGTAACATGAAGTGCAAGAGTTGGGAGTAGATGGAGCAATGAGAAGTTATTATAAAATGCAAACATTCTCCAAAATGTCTCTAATGGCTCTGTTGTTGTCAAGTCATCTTGGAAGGACCTGTACCCTCTGTACCCTGGGCATCATGTGATCTACTCTGTGATAACAATTACACTGGAGAAAACTCCCATTGGTCTAGTTTAAGAATTTTGTTTAAAAGCAACTAATATTTGGGGTTTAAATGAAGAGATAAAAATACACTTGAGATCACATTTGCTTGTTCGTATAGCTGTAGCTCAGTTTGTACTGGGATTATTAGGGTGAATTTGAAAACAAGATCAATTCAATGTAGAAGAGCTTGTATCACCAGACACATGTTAGTGAGCATCCACTTCCAAAAATTTGCTTCAGTACATTTTAAAGTGCTCAAAAAAATGTTCTTGTTTTTCTATTGCCTTGAGAAAATATACTGGTGATTATCAATAAAGGACAAGAAATTTAGACACTTTGGGGAGAAAGGAAAAAAGAAACCCTAGTCATTTCTATAAATGTTAGCATCTGTTTAAATCATAGCAAAAATAACTGAAATGGGGGTGCCTGGGTGGCTCAGTTGGTTAAGCGTCGGCCTTCAGCTCAGGTCATGATCCCAGGGTCCTGGGATCGAGTCCCACTTCAGGCTCCTTGCTCAGCTGGGGGCCTGCTTCTCCCTCTGCCTGCTGCTCCCCCTGCTTGTGCTCTCATGCTCTCTCTCTCTGACAAATAAATAAATAAATAAAATCTTTTTAAAAAAATAACTGAAATAAAGAGTATACTAAAACAAAAATAGCTCAACTGGCATTATTTTGAAAGGAGTCAGACATAGTGAAAACAATGAAAACAATTTTCTTTTGTAACCTGGAACATTCCTGCACAGCCATTCCTTCAACAAACTAATATGAAGCCTGTTCCGTATACAATGTACTATGTTCAGGATAAGTTCAAGGCTCGGGTAATTTTCCAAGTCATGTAACTGTCCTATATATCTGGAATCTTTTCTGTATCAGAATAAAATCCATGGGTCAATAAGCAAATTATACCCCATGAGCATTTACCATTTAAAATTGTGTCCCATCCTGATCAAATGTTCTTTTGGCACATACCAAGGAAGATATTCCAAATCTAGAATCTAATGTGCATCTGCTCTCATCCCCCTCATCCTCCTGGAGCCACTTATATTTCCAGGAGCCATTTACACTTTTATCTTGTTCTCTTGTTCAAACCCGATTTGACATTCTTCATCCTCTTGGTTTTTCTTTAGATCAGTGCTGTCGAGACACCACCACTGACTTTATCCTCCATTACCAGACTACAGGTCAATTTCCAGTTCCATGCTTGCCTTCTGTCTACTCAGGTAGATCATTAATTTCCTGGCATTTTGCCTCATGAAATAAGTCCTTTATTCTCTCCTAAAAACACTCCTCAACATCTTCAATGAATCTGGCCTCCTATCTCCTGAATTCATTTTCTTCTCAGTCTCTGACAGCAAATAGCTTTTGTTCCTCAGACTCACTTGGTGTTTTAAATGATATCATTATTCTCTCACAGTTATATGATGGGTAACTGATGTAAAATTTGCCAGAGCCAAGCCTTTGAAAGATGTAGAGTGAGAAGAACAAGACATTGGTTCACTTCAGAATCCAGAAGATGGTTCTGCTTATTTAGAGTATGCCTGTTGTCTAAGCAGGCTCAGCCATAGTCCCTGGGACGCTGGAGACAGCCTTCTACCTGTTTCAGTGACTCCATTCTCATTCCAATAAAAACCATTGCTTCTACTTGCAGCAGTGATCTTCCTAGGAAACAAAATGATGTCATCTTTTTACTCATGTGTCAATGGCCCTTTCTTCTTCCCTCCCTTGTTTTTGGAATTATTTTAAATTTATAGAAAAATTTAAAATTGTATAATAATATACAAGCCCATGTTTCTTCACATGGTCACATTCTTGACTTCTCCTGACTGCCTAAATAAAGGAGGCTCTTTTAAAAATTCGAATTTTAGTCCCCTCCACCTGGAACACTTCTTGCTGCCAAACCTTCCACTCACAACCACACAGATACATTGGCGATCCTGATCCTTTCTGACTGGCTCACACTTACTCATAATTCAAATTATAGCTTAGCCATCCCTACCAAAGTTCTCTTGAGTTTTTCTTATGTACTCTGTAAGCACTGTTTGCTTCTCTTTGTCATAAACTGTCATTCCCATCAATTATAAGCTCTTGAAAGCTGATGAAAATAATACTTTTTAAAAAAAAATTACTGTGTCTCCAATGTCTATTCTAGTACCTGACACATAGTAAGCAATCAAAAAATCATTGCAGAATAATGAAAGGTGACCCATCTATCTGTGAGTAAGAGACCCTGTTTATATGCATATTCACGCTCACCAATACTTTTCTTGAGAACTTTATGTGTATACCCAGCCTCCGAATGAGCTATTATAAAAGTTTTATCTCGATGAAATAATATTCACACTTTCTTTTATGTTTCCAATTTCTCTGATGATATTTTGAACAATCTGTTGACAAGCTATATGAACAGCTTAAAAAACACTAACAGCTACAGAAGTGAAAAATGTCCTTCCTATAATTATATATTGCTCATTGGTGGAAGCTCTTTCTTGAAGAGGCCAAAGCATATATCACAACAGTAAGCTCTTACGGTCAATTATCCAATATCATTTATAACAGTAGTAAATATTTGTATTATTTTTCAAGTTATGGAATCTTCTTTGACATATTTTTTTCAGGGTTCTTTAAATAGTTATTGTTTTTGAATTGCATCATCTGGATTTTTACAACTCAGTGAGGTAGGGATTCATATTACCACCACTTTGCGGCGCCTAGCGGGCTCAGTTGGTAGAGCGTGTGATTCTTGATCACAGGTTGTGGGTTCGAGCCCCACATTGCATAGGGATTACTTAAAAACAAAATCTTAAAAATAAAATATTTGAACCTGAGAACCATATATATTTATCCAGCATACAACTATTAAGTGTTTTTTCCTTGAAAATGGGATCTGTATTTGTTCTTTAAATGACATCACTTGAATCAGTGTATATACAGAGTAATTGTTCAATAAATGTTGGATCAGTGCTCAGAATTTCCAACAGAAAATTTCCACGTTTTGTTTTACTTTATCAGTCCATATCAACCTGCAATCTTGAAGAAAATATGAGGACTCACATAACTTGGACAAGAAGTCTCATTGAAAAACACTGTGTAAGTTCTCATTATGTTTCACTGAAATATATAACTGTACTCAACTCCAATTTTGTACTTGCAAAAAAAAAAAAATACTTTTGAAAGTACTGGCACTTTGCAAATTACCTCTCCCTAGACCTACTACCTAAGGACAAGGTCTCTGGGACATGGATTCTGAGAGAAAGATTTTAATGAAAAAAATTCAGTGGCTGTCCTCTCAGAATTGACATGGGTAAAGAGCGAAAAAAGCAGGAGTGGGCAGAAGGAAAGGTGAACTGCACTGCAGTTGCAACAGACCCTTTAGCCAATCCAAACAGACCTCTGGAACTGGGATGCACTCTCAGAGCTATCCCAGATAAGCAAAGGAGCGAAGTTATCTTACTTGTACTTTTACCATTGTGAACAAACTGCACCTGGGAAAGGGCCATAACCTTGGTCAAGGCATCTCTGTTCTACGGAAGGCAATTCCTTGAGAAATGACTTAGTTGTTAGGTCAGCAGCAGGCAGGGAACTGGGAGAATGAGTGCTGCAATTCTCAAGAGATCTGAGTGGTGGACTACAACATCCACTTCAGCTACATATTTAATGGAAATTAAATATGATATAATTTCAAGGTATCATATTATAAAAAAAGTTAATCTTTTAATACGTTATATTTATTTGCATGGCCATTTCTTCATTTAGTTTGAAGTTCTCAATTTGCATTTCCTATTTCTGTGTTTACTTGTTTATATACTATCCTCTCTACTAATAGAAAGTCACTATAAGGGGCACCTGGGTGGCTCAGTTGGTTAAGCTCCTGACTCTTGGTTTTGACTCAGGTCAGGATCTCAGGGTCGTGAAATCAAGCCCCAAGTCGGACTCCATGTCCCTCAAGGGGCTCCATGCTCAGTGCAGCGTCTGCTGGAGATTCTTTCCCCCTCCCTTTCCCTTCCCCTCGGCTCCTCCCTCCGCTTCCATGCACTCTAAATAAATAAATAAATGAATAAGTGAATAAATAAATAAATAAATAAAATATTTGAAGCCACTATAAAAACAGGAATTTGGAGTCTCTTATTCACATCTGCATCTCCAGCACTTAAAAAATTATCTTGCTAATAGTAAGCACTCAATAACATTTGGTGCACAAATGGATAGATCAATAAGTGAGGAACACTTCCAGAATCTACAGTACCATTTCAAATTTCTAACCAGAGTTCATGTGCTAGTTTCCATAATTCTAACATGGATTTTTAGGTTTAAATTGATTCTGAATTCATGGTGACTAAATATCTTGTATTCTGCTGACATGACAATCATGAGGTACTTGCTGTAAATCTGGACATTATTTATTATTAAATGTTTATTCATTTATTTCTATAACATATTGTAACTATCACAGGGTAAGATAATAAAAATATCATGTGGTTCAGACAAAGGTCATACTTTTAGTATGTTATGAGGCACATGCATAAAGCAAACCTGTAACTGTCAGGAAAAGTCAGAGCTGGACAGTAATTTAAAAAGGAAAAACAGATTTTATTTAGAACAATTGTGGTAGAATTAACAAGATCTGGGTTAAAACCAGATACAATTCTGAATGCAGCATATGCAAGTGGGAATTTAGCCAACGAGCAAGGTGGGGGTCAGTGGAAAGAAAATTCTAAGGGGAAACATCAGGGATGAGGAGGATTCTAGCTAAACTGACCTAAAAGACTCTTTGCTGAAGACAGGTCAGGATGATCAGATATCATCCAGCTGATAGTGGAAGATGAGAAAACCAATCAGATACCAAGGATGGAGAATTCTGGTTAAGCTGACTTCACTGGTTTCTTGCTAAAACTGGATTTTTACGAAGAAAGGTACAGATGAGTTTAAGAGAGGGTTCAGGAGCCAGAGCAAAGTTTGGTCAAGCAAGGAATCTTTGTCACAACATATTTTTCTCATTGGTGTTCTGATAAAAATGCTGTGTATCTGGTATATGAGAAGCCTCACTCTTTCTGAGCCATTTATTTCATTTATGCAGTTAAAAACTCTGGAAAATTATAATGACTGAAAATCAGATGAATTATTTTGCTTTTAGGAATCATTGAAGCCTCAACAAATCTTAGCTGTAGGTAAAACAGATTGGTAAGAACCCCAAAGAATGGGAAGAATAGGGGCTGCTTCCTTTCAGGAACTTCCTGTTATTTGCCTCAAGATAAAATAAAAACATTTCAGCATATGAGTCCCTGAAAGCAGCGTCACCAAAAACAATCACTTAACTATCCTCAAGAATTGTCTGTATGCAATGTCTGCTTAGGTTCTAAGGTTCAGGCAACATCCAGCTCTCTATCAGCAATAGAAGAGGGTAGAGTTTCTTGACATCAACTTCCTATCATTTCCAACAGCCTTGTTCTCATTGCCAAATTAAGTGTTTTTTTTTTAAGTGTTTTATACTTTTGTATAGAAGGCATTTTAGACATGGATGAAATTAAAAACAGTCAAAGAATAAGGCAAACAAAACTTCTTCATCACTGAAGAATTGCTCTTATTTAAGCTATATGCTAGGGGAATCGAGTTATGCTACTTCATTAGAGTTAGATCTTATACAGATCATCCAGTTGGGAAAAACCCCTCCTGTTAATATATATATTATAATATAGATTGTGTGTGTGTGTGTGTGTGTGTGTGTGTGTGTGTGTAAAATCTTTTCCTTAGTTTGTGCCATTTTTAAAAAAACCCTGAGCTTTCTTGTGTAAAATTTTATGAGTGACTCATCTCTACTAGAACCTACACTTTAAAAACTCCCAATGAGACATGAAAATGGAGGAACTCACTTCCCTTTTTTTCTTTCAATTTTTTAGTTTAAATTGCAGTTAGTTAACATATAGTGTAATACTGGTTTCAGGAATAGAATTTAGTGATTCATCACTAATATATAACACCCAGTGCTCATCACAAGGGCCCTCCTTATTACCCATCACTTACTTAGCTCACCCCCCACAAACCTCCCCTCCATCTGCCCTCAATTAGTTCTCTACAGTTAAGCATCTCTTATAGTTTGCTTCCCTCTCTCTCTTTTTTTTTTCCCCTTCCCCTATGTTCATCTGTTTTGTTTCTTAAATTCCAATATGAAGAACTCACTTCCTCTTGGAAAGTTCTGCCCCTTTCTTTATATTCCATACTATTAATCTCACCCCCAAGTTATCATGCATAATATATTGATGTGGCTAGGATTCAGTTTTCTCTTCATTTAACTCCTTGAAAGAAATTTTGATTTTTGTTGTATAGTTATTCCTGTTTTCTTCTATATGAATCTTGTTCATATAGGCCTGAGATATCCAATGACTCCAAACTATAGAATTCATAAAATTTTCCCCAATTTTCAAGACCTCGGGTTTCCATTTTCACCTGTTCTTCTCTCAAAGGCTCCTTTCTCATTTTCATTCACTACCTATGTTCAATGATCTCTCAATCTGATGCTATCTATCTCAATTCTCCTCCAAATGCAATCTCATCAAGTATCTGAGGATCAACTTGAAAGTGACCCTGAATTTAAACCTCTTTAACTTTCTAGGTGGAATCAAAAGGAACTGCATATTTTGCAGGTCACACACAGTTGAATATCAGCAACCGTTTATACTTGAAGCTTACAAATGAGAAAGCCAAAACCTAAAGAACTTACATGACTTGTCCAAAAATCACAGCTTAGGGTAAGCCAGGGGTCAAGACCAGAAACCAGATTTTCCATATATGCATCTTCTACCTACATTGGTGTTACTTGCCTTATTCCCAAAGGGCAGTAAGTTGGGGACTCCAGGCAAGCAGTTACTTAACTCCATCCATTCAAAAAACTTGTCAAGCTCATGTTTGTATAGATGAAAAACAGACTTCTTAACCTTTTAGTACTGCAGAAGATACACTAAAAGTACCTACATGTCCCTTAGTCCCAGTGGGCGAGGCCATGATGAGCTCTTACTTCTCAGTACCTCCTTCCTTCAAATATCATCTACAGGGCGCCTGGGTGGCTCAGTTGGTTGAACGACTGCCTTCGGCTCAGGTCATGATCCTGGAGTCCCGGGATCGAGTCCCACATCGGGCTCCCTGCTCAGCAGGAAGTCTGCTTCTCCCTCTGACCCTCTTCCCTCTCGTGCTTTCTGTCTCTCATTCTCTCTCTCTCAAATAAATAAATAAATAAAATCTTCAAATATCATCTACAAGAGGTAAATTTCAAACATGGTGACTCTGACAGCCACCTTTGTATCTCCCACAGTATAGTGTTTCACAAAGGTTTGTTGAATTGAATATAATGGAATTGAGTGAAATGTGAAACCCCCAGTTCCTATGGATTTTTGTCAAACACATGCTCCCTGCTTATATTTCTCTGTTCTCAAGGTCTCAAGTTTCTATCCTCCCTCTTCTTGCATGTTATTTCACTGATGCCGCAAATGTAGTGCTAAAACAGCTTTCGGTTCATAAGGTCACAGTTTAAAATTAAAAATTTTACAGATCTGTACCCCTGAAACAAATAATACATAATATGTTAATTAAAAAATATCTTATGGGTGAAAAAATAAATTAAATTAAATTAAAATTTTTAAAAGTTGGAAGTTACCCATTTTGTAAGGATTCTTTCTTTCTGTAATCAAAAAGCATTAAACTAAATATATATATGTTAAACAAATTAATTTTATTCCTGACTAGACATTTGGAAATCTTATTCTCTGATTATAAGAGGGGTCATTAAATATCCATCGGCTAGCCTCACTCAAATCAATTGTTTCCAGTGAATTCAAATAAGGAAAGTTACTGAAATAAACCATCAACTCAAATATGCAAGACTAAAGTGCTATTTATTAGCTAATAACCTGGATTCCCCAAATCCAATGTTTGTATATGGTAAGAAGTAATCATTTTGGTAAATTAATTAATATTGAATAGTTTCATAATGTCTTCACTGAAAAAGTCAGTGTTAGGCATTTTTCCACTTTGTTTCTAAGTTTTATGTGTTTCTTCAATTAGGTTTGTTTTGTACTTAGAAATGCTCCTATGTCAAAATATAAAATATTTGCACCAAATCTTTCAAACTCTTTCAAATGAAATCCATCAAAAGATCAATATTTTTAAAGATTGGTTTTAACTTTTTTATTGCAATTGAAAGTGTGTGTTATACATACTAATGTCTATTATAACAGTGCACCTGAAGTGTTAACCTATCCAATATGTTCTGTGTACTAGATAATTAGGACATTTCCCCCAGAGCTATGATATTAACTAAGGCTGACGGTAAGGGACTAATGAGATAGGAGAAATGAAAACGTAGAGAAAATTGTAAGAGAAAATCTTTTAATGTAAAGGTCAGCAATAGAAATATAGAGCATAACTACTTGACCTAACCCAAAACAGGTCATAGGAATTACAAAAGTCCTTCTAATTACATGCAATACTGATTGAAAGCATATATGAAAATAATCATCAACTAAAATCCTCTATGTGTTAAGTAACCAGTTGCAAGTATTCAAGTCTGCAAATTGAAAACTGCAAACATCTGTGGCTCTCCCGAGTTTTCTTTCCTTCAACACTTTCAGTAAATTTAATGACACAAGTGAAACCTTGTGACAGTCACAAAACTACATAACTTAAAGATGAACTTTGGATATTTTATGTTCCTTTCAGGATATGTCAAACCTTGCATGCACACAGAAACAAATACTCAGTGAACGCATCCATCAATTGGTAACAGTTTGCAGTTTGATGGTGGTATTTTTATTTATTCAACTTTTCTCTTTCTTTTCTTTGCTTTTTTTTTTTTTTTTTTTTTTTCCAGCCAGGGTCAAACACTGTCCTTCTGATCTGCTACAATCAGGTGCTCTCTGTAGAGCTCTCCCTTTGTTCTTCAGGAGGGGATGCATTCACCACACTGATGTGTGACTTTTGATGATCTGAAAAATGTGGGTGTTCCTCAGGGCTACTGATCTAGATGCCTCCGTTGCTAGAAATAGATCAAGGGAGGCTTTCTCCAAAAATCCAGAGTCATATCACAAAGAAAACCAAGAAGATTAAAAGTTTTACTATCAAATTATAATCTCACCACTAAGCAAAACCTATGCCTCTTTTCATTTTTTGGTAAAATTACCAAGGAAAGTAGCTATATTAACATGCTATACTCAATAACTCATTCTTACGAAAAATGAATAAATGATTACAATCCTTTAAACAAAATAATAAAGCTATGTCTACCAGAATCAGCAATACATTTCAGAATTAGCTTCTCTATCTTGCTAGGAGTTACAGTGACATTTGAGTCTGTTGAGGCATCAGGAATTTAGAAAAGGAAGTGAAAAGTCTTATCTGTTTGGATTGTGGTTGCATCAACTTACAAAAGGATAAAGAACTGAATCGACAGGTAAACATGAGGGAATTGTACAAATATGTATCTTAAGACTAGATGCTGCAAATTTATGATATATGAACTTTGGCAAAAAAATGGTGTACTATACAGTATGTAGAAAACAGTTCTGATAAATGTTAGAACTTGATACCCTTATTTATTGTGATAATGATGATGGTAGCAAAACCCTAAATAATCCAATGCACCAACACCGTAAATTCATGCCACTTTTGAAAAAGGGAGATTGGAAGTTTAACTGTAGTAACTTAATTTTTACAAAATGCCGTCACCAATAGTCTGGCCTAAAGCAGACTGCATTCCACCAGAAAGCATAAGTGAATGGCTTTTTGATTCTTATAACCCGTTCTCACATTCTCTGATATCCAGTTACTTATTTTTGCCATATGCACAACCAAGATAAAATTACTCAACATTCTACTTAGGGGTCAAAAATCACCCCCCACCCTTGTTCTTCCAAGCATGGAAACAGACGTTCAACTCTTATTTTGACATTCAGTTATCAGTAAAATGAAGAGAATTATATTTGTACAATAAAAATAAAATCAGAGGATTGTGCAAAGGCTGATATTTTTAAAAAATGCTTGGTGACATTTGGACAAAAGTCCAAAAGTAAATACAAATTATGATTATTAATAACAAAAAAGCACACTGTATGGAGTTTGAAGAATTGGGAATTATTTGGTAGATCATGGACCAAGTCACCTGCCAGATGTAAAAGCTGTTGCAAATTAACTGAAGGGGAAAAAGGAATTGAAGAGGAGACAGGGACATCACAAAGAGCTTTTAGTCACAGCTTAATATTTATAGTTCTTTTAGGCAGGGTGAGATTAGTCAAACTTGTCTAAATTGGATTCAAAGTGATACCATGTGGCTTGGATTCTGGATCCACAAAGACTTGACACTGTTTTACTGAAATAATTGTCTTTAAAGTAAGCAACATATTGCCTTTTTATGTGCTGTTGAAATTTATACAAGGTGAAGGTAATCTTTGAAAGGGTAAGGATAAAGGTGAAATTAAAGATCCTAAAAATCAATTAACTGATCAAATCACATATCCTTCTTTAATGTTTTGTACTAATAATTGTCTATTACTGATAGAGAAGCCCAAAGAAGCAAAAAGATTTTAAATTTAAAGTTTCATAAACAAGCATGGGGGCCTTCGGTGATAATGCTTAAACTGCCGTATCCTTTGCAATCAACTCTGCTGAAAATTCAATCTCTTTCATAGTTTTTAACACTCAAGGACACAACAATAGAACTGAAAACAGTGAAAGTAACTTTAAGAGTATGTGTTTATTTCAAAAATACTTTTAAAAGTCTATCTTATTGAATTTATATATATAAATATATATATACACACATATCCATATATATACATATATAGTGTGTGTATATAATATATTAATTTATACACATATATATACATATATATGTGTATATATAGTGTGTGTATAATATATTAAGAGCCCTTATAATCACCAAATTTGAATGAGCACAATTTTTGAAAATAGAGTATTGAAGTATTGTTTTCTCTCATAAAATTCCAATTTATGGCTCTTTTATGGTTTTGGATCAGACTGTGTTACTCTAAGCCAACTTTTTAAACAAAGAGTAACCACAGTAGCAAAGAAAAGATTTTTAAATCAAAAGTAAAGGAACGTCATGCATGTGATATGAAAAATTAGAAGTTCTTGAGCAAATACACATGAATGTTTCAAACCAAAGTGTTTTGATACCCCTGAAAATCAGGTTAACTTCATAGAGGATTATTCAGACATTGGATGTTCCACATACTTGCCTCGAATGTCCTTTTTAGTATCAAAACTGGATGGTACTTATCATACTGCACATTCCACACCCACAAAAGGAAAAAAAATCCAAACCAGTATTCAGCAGGAAATAGGTGTATGTTAACTAGTCACTAAGTGACTCTTGATCAGAACAGAGCTTTGCTAAGAGGCTCTCAAGAGAGAGGTCATTGCTTTCTCTCTAAGAGGGCTAGGCTGCATAGCTATTCTAGTCTATTTTAGGAGAACTCTAAAGAAAGCCAACCTATGAATATAATAAACGTCCAATGTAGCTGGCCAGTTCTATGAGGTGTCAAACTGTAAAATTTTAAAAGCCAGTTAAGATACTTCTAAGGTATATCTTATAAAAGAATTATTTTTCCTTAAGAATATTAGCGTTCTATATATCTAAGATATTGTGTAAATGAGTCAAAATCAGTCACGGGATTGGATCCTATGGAATATATAAAAGAGTATGAATTGTCACGATAGTGTTGAACACAAAAGTCTGAATGAAAATAGTACTTCACTAGACTCCAACTTACTATGCAAAATACAAAATAGCACCCAAACATTATGTATGATATGAAATATAATCAATTTTCATTTTTTCTTCATCCTCCTACTTCTTCCTCTTGCCTTTGTTATTTATCAACCTCCACTAAAATCTATTGTCTTTTGAATAAATTTGTTTTAGGACCCTACCTTCAGCATCAGAGTTAATTCAAGTTCCTTTTCTTTATTCTGAATATTTCATTGGAAACTTTCTGTTACAGTGTGCTGTATTAATTTCCTCTCTATTCTTTGCAAATATTGTTGGTCCCGGAATATGTTTGCTTCTATGTTAACCTCAGTGGTTCTCAAAGTGGGCTGATTATCAGAGTTAACTGGGGACCTTGCAAACCGCCTTTTTGTGAGCCCAGACTTTATTTCATTATTTCATTGCTGTGGAGTAGGTCTTAGGGAATCTTTTATTAAGTTTGCTAATTGGTTCTAATATTCAGCTAGAGTTACAGACCACTGAGCCATCAGACCTTACACACTTTTGGAGATCCAGGACAACTGCACCTCCAAGTTATGTCACCTGCCATGATTACATTTCCTGGGAGAAAAAAATCCTCCCTTCTTTCCCCAACCAATAGCACAAATGCACCATTCTTACTAATATTGTTTTCAATACACATTATTTTAGACTTTCTGCTTTCTTGTAAAATTCTTGTGGTCGGAGATTTATAGTTTACACATCTTTGGTTGATGTTATGGCTTGTATGCTTCAAAACTTGAAAATAAGGTTTTGTTACATTAGTGTAATTAACTAACGCATTATCCACAACTAAATATTTTCTAGGCCCCATTAAAGTAAATATACGTGTTCTATTATCTCCAAAAGTAATTTGTCATGAATTATTAATCAAATAAGGAGTGCACACTTAAATACATATGCATAAGTAAATATTTAGAAAAGTGTGTGTATTAACATGAAATATTCACTAATAATAATCAAAAAGTTAAAAAAGAAACATCTCCAAGATGATGTATCTTATCATTTTATAAAAGAAACAAAACAAAAAGGGTATACAAGATCCTTATTGTTTTTAAGGGTATATACACATTTTTGTTTTTCTTTGATTTCTCTACTCCTTGAATAGTACTTGGGACAAAATAAACACTCAATAACATTTTATAGATTTAAAGAATTAAATAATGAATCTATTTTATGTGTAAATGAGGTGATTAAAATACAGACAACTAGAATAAGCATATTAAAGATACTGAATCATGAATTTAGACTAGAAGTGAATTGGATTTTCTATTGTAAGAATTAGGGAATGGTAAGATAAAACACAACCATATAAATTATAACAACTTTTTCCCTGAATAGCAGTCCCGGCGATCTGTGGAATTATGTGTATAGAATGGTTTAGTAGTATTCTTCTTGGTCAGACTACTTGACCATTGGACTATATTTTCTTTTCAAGATAATAAATTTCAACAGACCAGCCATGATTTATGGAACAAAATTCTTGGAAAAGTAAGATAAAAATTCAACTTCAAACTATAATGTGTCACACACTTTGTTAAAGTGGCTGTCTTTGCTGGTCTAGAATAAGTTTTATACCATGCTTATTCTGAGTTGTTGCTATGGTAACTATGCATGTCTTATAAAACTGTAAACAATTGTGTAAAATGGTTAAATAGAGCACATGTTTATAGCTGTACTAGCTCAGTTCAAATGTACACACGCTCCATTTTTAATATTATCTTCACAAAGAAATATTTATTCATTTCAGATGGATGCTCAGAACCTTCTTCCAGAAGATTATGGCTATTTGTGTGTGGGTACATGGTGTGTAATTGGGGGAAAGTGACTTTTCTTTCCATTTTCCAAAACATAAAATGAGGTGATTATAATACAGGCAGCTAGAATCCACGGTTCATCCATATAATTATTATGAGTAGTCTATGAAAACATGCCAAAAGCTTTTCTAAGAATTAGGCCCTCAGGTATAAAGATTAGCATGGTTAGAATGACTGCTGGCGATTTGAACAACCTCTAAAGGCTCTGCATAAAATCCATCGATAATGAAAATTTTCATTAAAAAAAAATGTGCTGCCATGGGCAATCCATGCTAACCAATTTATAGTCTCTATTTTTATAAGAGTTTGGAAGAAAATGCTTTTAAATCAGCCAAACAAAACTCCCTGAATTTGTTATAGATTAATACATGATGACTTTGCTACTAAAAAGAAAAAAAAAAGACAGAAATTATAGGAAGTCACAGGGCATACATCTACTACATGCATCTAGCTCTGTTTACAAGTTTGAATTGGGGAGTGATGTTTTTCTGTATTCTATATGCTAAATCCTGAATGAGACAGTGAAATATAAGGCTAAGGTTATTGCCATCTAAGAACTTTTATCCCCAAGGAAAATTTACTTTTAAAAAGCCCTTGTAAGACCAATGTTAATTGTTCATAGGAACATTACAGTCATCTTAGATATTCACATGTTTAAAATGGCATACAGAAATAATAACTACACATAGATTCACTCACTCATCTAACAAGCATCCTTTCCAACCAGAAATACATAACCACTGTCACATTTGGCAGTCTCCTAAGGAACTTTGAAAGTTCTGTTCACCAAAGAATGTCCTAAATTTGGTGATACAACTTTTTTAAAAATTTACCTTTTACTTACCTTTTTTTGGTCAGTTTTTTTTTTATTTTTCCATTTTCTGGGCAAGTTTTCCATTTATCTTATTTGACAAGCTGAACACAAAAATTGAGGGCAATGAATAAAATTAAAAGTTAAGGATATATGTGAAATAAAAGTCTAAACAACAGATTTTTCTAAGTAGAATGAGAAAAACCAGAATGCAAGAAATTATGTGTTGTGTTGTTTCTCCAGAAAAAGGTGACTTTGCTCTGCATATGAGAGGGAATAGCAACATACACTCAGCAAATCAAAAGGAGATTCATAACATAACGGACTTTCAATGTCTCTCAATTCTATTACCATAATAGATGACACATTTAACAAATAATGACTGAGGTAAAATCATGTACCAGGTCCATTTGTAGACATTGGAGATAAAGCCATATATAAGACCCACACTCTCTCTCCTGCTCCTGCTCGTGGAGCTTACATTTTACAAAAGTAAGAGCTAAAGCTAAACTCTAAATCGATGTGCTAACCAACAGATATTGGATAGGTTGTGTGACATGACATTTCAAAAGGAGAATATGAACTATTCACTCAATAGCATAAGTAATAACACTGCATAATTCCCACATCATTTCTTTATTTTATGTCGTATTTTATGCCAAGCAAATTTGGCACCAACTACCCACAATAAAATAAACGTAGAGGAAACATATAGGACTTTGAAAATAACAGTAACAACAGATGTATTAAGTTTTGGTTCAACTAGTATTTTTATGTGTAAGTATCAGACATTGGGCTACGAACTAGCTTAGAGAGTAATGATTATTACATAGTTTCTTCTCTCAAGGACTCTAGACAATGGCTAACCTGATAATTTAAAAAAAAATATGATGAGTGTTAAGAAAGACAAGGAGTTGTGGATTATAGAATAGGGGAAACAGGCCCAATATAGGGATGAAGGGAAGGCTTCTGGAAGCAAAGGTGCCTCTTACTAAGCGGTAACTAAGCAAAAGGTATTGAACAGGAATTCCATATATGTGATAAAATATAAATAAAGGCACAGAATAATAGTATCTGTGAAGAGGTCAAGAGCTCTGTGTTACTAAATCATTAAACATAGTGCAGGAAAATGAAGCAGATTTAAGTTATATGTAAGTCATAGATTTTCCTATCTTATGGAGTTTGGTATTTATTTGAAGAATGTTGGGAAATCATTGGAATGCCTTAACAACTGGAATGTCATAGTCATATCTGCATCTTAGAAAGAACTAGCTAGAAGCAGTGAGTTCAGAAACCCAGTGGTTCAGGCAAAAAATGGTAAAGTGTTGACATGAGGTGGAAGATAGCAGGGGTAGGGAAGGAGAATACACTGGATGTGTATTTAGGAGGTAAAGTCAACAGGAATTAGTGATGAATTACATCTGGGTCTAGAGCAAGAGAAAATTGAAGAGCAAGGTGAAAGTAATGAATTGTGATTTAAGCTTCTTACATTTTTGATACCTGTAGGATACTGAGAAAAACATGGTCTCTCTATGTAGTGTGACTTTACCTAATGATTTTCTACTTCATGACCTACTTCATTTCTTCAAACTAAACCTTGAGATTGATCTGAAGTTTTGGTGGCTACAATGCAGGAGAGTGTCCTGAGAACATGGTCAGCCATTTATTCTCTGCTAAGTAGGGAGGGGCATGAAGCCGATCAAAGAGCGATATAGTAAATGGTACATAGATACTTGTAATTTAGTTTTTATTCACGCCACTAAGACAGATACTGTAGTCTCTTAAATATTTATAGATTAATAAATGATAGATTATTAATTATCATTTTCAGGGACTCTGACTCTACTGTGATCATTTAACTATGTTCAGTGCTGTTGACAAAACTATATTACTCAAAATATGTGAATTTAAAAGACCATTTCTGCAATCCATTGAACTAAAATGATGCAATTCGTCCCTATACATTCAGAATTTCAAATGTTTAAAAATCATCTGTTTCCATGTTGGTGAATTCTGCCTTTATTAATAAATAATTATTTATTTCTAATGCCTACTGAAGACTTAAAACAGCATAGTTGTGTGCAAATTAAAAAAAAGTAAAGTAGTATATAGGAGATTAAAATTTTGAAAGTTACATTCCTTAAAAAAGATTTCCCATAGTTAATTTTCTTCAAATTTTAAAATATAGGGTCCTGATCTTCATGAAAAAAGAAATATCTGAAAACAAATTAACTTTTTGAATGCAGCAGGACTATCTGTTGTCCATTTCACTGAACTGTTTTACTGATCTCTTTCAAAGAACCACGTTTATGACTTTTTCAGGGTCTCCTAGCTCTTGATATTATAGAATGTACACAAAATGATGATTATTCCAGCATTATGTAGAAGGCTAGCATACATGCCTAGATGGTAAGTTTCAAGAGAAATTTTTCCTAGGTTTAGGAAGACATATGAACAAAAATGATACGCTATGAGTTGGTTAATGAATTGATCCAGTAAAATTTAACATTGGAAAGCATTAATAAGGATAAAATCTTTGTAGAAACGAAAACCTGGGGTCAAGGGTGAAAGCCAAATAAATACTGACAATCAGAAACTGTAAATTTATAAAACTGTAAACCCAAACTCAGATTCATTACACAATGTGACCAATAAGACAGTAATGCTTTGTAAAAGTAGGAAATGAACTACAAGTGCCTGCCCTGAAAATTCTCAAGTGGAAGAAATGACCTGAGGCTGATTACTGTCACTGCTATGGCTCTGGTTGAATGAGCTCTAATTTGACCCTCAAGTGACAATTTCACCAAAGAACAACAATGAGGAATATATGAAGACAGCCATTTCAACACAATGCTTTCAGAGGTGGACTGACCTAATGTCAGTGTCAGAAGTGGGAAGAAATTGAATGCATTTTCTAAAGAGTAGAAAATCCAGAAACATTTAGGATCGTAGCTTATCTGTAGCCAGCCAAGAATCTTCAGAAGAGAAAGCATATGAAAATCAATGGACTGTCATACTCAAAGCAAACATAGTAGGCAAATGTTATTACCTAAGATTATACAAATATGAAAAATTCAGTGAACATGCAGGTGAGTATGTTGATATATGTTAGTTCATATAAATTTGTGTAGTGTACTATGTGCAAAGCAATGCACAATCTTATGTAGTATTACTTTTGGGTTCCGTAATTATAGTTACACAATCCTCAAACCAAAGTCACTAATAAAATTATCTAAATTTTGCAAATATATTTAGTCTTGTCTCCAAATTTGCTCTTCTCTCCTGGATTATACCCTTTCCTTTCTCTTCAGTAAGTCCAAAATGTCCTATTTTTCATCTATAACACACATCTAACTTATCTGTGATTTCTTTTCCTTTTTCTTTTTTTTTTAAGATTTTATTTATTTATTTGACAGAGAGAGAGAGACAGCAAGAGAGGAAACACAAGCAGGGGGAGTGGGAGAAGGAGAAGCAGGCTTCCCGCTGAGCAGGGAGCCCGATGCGGGGCTCGATCCCAGGACCCTGGGATCAGGACCTGAACCGAACGGAGACGCTTAACGACTAAGCCACCCAGGTGCCCCTCTTTTCCTTTTTCTGAATTTTTATTCTATTTACTTCTTTGACAATAAAATAACTTTTTCTCTATTTAGATTTTACAGGCTGCTAGGAGTTGAGACATGTTTTGGGGTGATGAAAGTTCTATGATTTTGTTGTGATTTCATTTAACAATGATTTTAAATTAATATAAGCATATTCTGGATTATGACCATTTTTAAAACTATTGTCACTCCATTTTAATCAATATATGTATTTGAGATCTGACTTTAAGTTTGTACATATTAAAAATGTTATAATCAAAATAATTTGTGTCAGTAGGGAAACATCTGAAGGGTTTTATTTTTTAATCTCTTTAATAGAAAGAGAACATACTATAAATGAAAACCTACTAAATTTTTATCAAATACTGATTTAATATCCAGTTATTCGTTAAATTAGTAACTTAAAAAAAGTCTCTTTTCCTTATAGCTGAGTTATAAAATGCTTAAAGAGAAGACATCTTTGAATTATTTTAAGATATTTAATAGTTGGTTCTCATACAAAAGTTCCTCAATGAATACTTATTGAAGGATTTCATATACCTAAAAAGGAATGATACTTACCTTCAAAATCTTTATCACCCTAAAGTTAGATGTTATAGACAACTTTTATGAAGTGTCATGACTAAAAATGTTGCAGGTGTTCATTTCTTCAATACATCTGAAAAGGGAAGAAAAGAATCAGAGTATATAATCCTAATAGTGGAGGCTGTTGGTGCCCCATCCTTTGGTTGGGGAGCACCTATTTCCCAGCTGCTGTGCATGTTGGCTAATAATAGCTTAGAACTTCTGCTTTCTCTGAAAGTTGTCCTCACCCAACTGAGAACTTCCACTACATGGAGGCTATGCTCCCCTTACTTCAATAACTAACTGTCAGCAGGATACAAAAGACTGAGTCACTCCATCAAGACAGAAACTCACTCTCTGGTATAGCTGTGTTCCAGAAATTCCATGGGCTCTGACTCCAGTTAATCTCCAACTGAGACAATGTCTTTGTTTAGCTCATTCCCTGACTTATCTTGTTTCTCTTATTCTTCTTCTGAAGACTCTCCCTTGATAAAACCCTTGAACAAGAATCCCAGTTTTAGCCTCTGTTTTTAGAGAACCTAGTCTAATAAAATCAGTGAGAAAAATAGTCATTAAATTTCAGAAGGAGTATGAAATAATTGATACCTTACAGACAAACATGCTTCAAACTGAGTCTTAAAAGTGCTGAACAAAAGAATAATATATATTTTCCTTAATAGGAAAAAATGAAACCATTAATTTTTCATTATTTGAAGGTAACTAATGCTTAAATATCTGTGCCTTCTTAGTCAAACACAATTACTGACCTCCAGTGCTTTAATGATAATGTGTTAGGCCACCTATTGGGTTTGTAAATCCTACAATACAGAAAGAGATTTTTTAAAAGCCCACAATCCCTGTTTAGGAGAGTCAAACTATATATTTCACTGTGTATTAATTACTTATTTATGCAAAACAAATTATCACAAAATTTAACGACTCAAAACAACACACATTTCTTAACTTATAATCATCTGGATATGATTTTGCAAGGTGCTCTGCCTGAAAATCTCTCACAAGACGGCAATCAAGGTGTCAGACAGGAGTCTCATCTGAAGGTTTGACTGGCGAAGGATTTAATTCCAAGCTCAGTGGTTGTTGACAGAATTCAGTTCCCCACTGGTTATTGGTTAGAGGCCTCCCTCAGGTCCTTGCCACTTAAATCTCTTCAAATTATAGCTTCCCTCATCAACCCGTGCAAGCCAAGGAAGCAATAGAGGAAATCTGCAGGAAATATTAGAGTTATAATCCTTTGTAAGCTAATCACAGGACTGACATGACATCAACTTACTACATTCTATTGGTCACTAGAATCAGTCTATTCTTGAGGGGAACAGGCCACATAAGGGCATGAGTACCGGGAAGTGAGATTTCTTGGAAACTATCTTGGAGCTTTGCCAACCACAATGGGAATAGATTTTTTTCCTAGCAGTTAGATCTCTAAACAATCATTTTTTTAAATCTCCACCTCACTTTGACTAAAATAAGGAAAATACCACCCAACTACTGACTTAAAACAAATGTGTTGCAAGAGAGTTGGATATTGTGGATTTATATTCTAAAGTGGTTTCTTGCTTCCTTAACAATGATAAAGGAGGGATATAAAGGAAGAGGAAAAAGTTTTACCAGTGCCTAAATTTTGTTATTTGTTTTAAATCTGGATTCCAATGTAGGATGTTAAAGGAGTTGCAGATTGATGCAAAAAGATGAAGAATAAAACCAAAACAATTCTTTTCTGAAATTTATATCAAATCATGACACTGATTTTCCTTAACTCTTAATGGCATGTGACAGCCTTGAGAATTACTTATTAGCTTCTCATATTCTACATAGACCCTGAGGGATCTGGCTCCTGCCTGACTCTAAACTCATTTTTTGACTTATCTCCACTGCACACCTGCCGCCCCCCGTCCCACACCCCACCCCACCCCAGTTCATAGGAGCTCTCCTTAAGTCCCCATGACCTGCAAAAATTTGCCATTTTGGGTGTATTTGCTTTCCACTTTGCCTGAAAGTGTTTCCTTTATATTTCTCATAGTGGATCCATCCCATGTTGCTATATGTTCTCACTGATAACAAATCATGGCCACCTGCTTCTCTGAGAATTGCTGTCAGCCAAATAGCACACCTCAAACAGAAGGATTTTCTTCCCTACCTGCCCCCTTCTCCCAGACCTGCACAATGATATACGGACACTAGGATGCAAAAGGTTTAAGTGTCTCTCCTTCAAAGAGAAATGTATAAATACACATCATTCTTTCATAGTAGGTATCACTTTTATAATTATTTATCATTTTCTTACTTGTCTTTGTCCATTCCTCCCATTTGCCTGAGAGCTCTCCAAAGGACGTAAGAACCATTTATTTCTTAATCAGTTTTAAAACCCCTATGACTAGTGAAGTGTCTAGTTCATGGTAAGTTCTCAATAAATATATTTTGTTTGTATTAAGAATGACAAATTAATTACTTAATTGATCAAGACTTTTGACCTTGTTTAAATTCAAACCATGGCATGTCTTGCCTGTCTTGGCTTCCTTATGTCTAAAGTTAGAATACATCCTAGTTTCCTCAGTTTATATCTGGGTCTCTATGTAATTATTAATGGCTTTCCCTTTTATTCTCAAAGGTATCCTGATTTGAATGATAAATTAAATGGCCATCCAATTTATGTCTCCAGACACCTCTCTCTCCTAGCCCTTACTTTTTTTTATTACTATTTATTATTTGTGTGTGTGTGCCTGCATGTGTGTGTGTGAATTTGTTACCACCCTCGGGAGAGTCGAATTTCATCACTTATAAAGTATTAAACCTTGAACAGTTTGTTTAAATCTCTTCGTTTATACTTACTATCTTAAAAAATATTAATCATGGCACTAACCACTGTTATAATTTGTAAATTAGATAAAGAACAACAGAATCTATAATTAGGGTATTTAAATGATGAATTCCCCGCCCTTCAGATCACCATGCAAACTAAGACGCCATTTGTTTATTGATATTATTTTATTTCTCTCACTTATTGCTTTAGGACCTATATCTAGGTGAAGCTTGAGAGAAAAGTTAGTATATAGGCTGCATACTTTCCAAAATTTAGTTCTCTCCATACTAGTTACCTACTTTAATGAGCAAGCACTAAAATGTATATAAATTTTATTTTCAAGATTTAAGAACATATATTAAACTTGTACATTTAAATTAAGAAGAAATTACTTCTTTCAGTGTATATTTCCAAGCTAAATTATAAGCATTAATACAAATAATTAAAATGTAAGGATTATCACCTTAACTTTAGATGGACTTTTTTCTTTTCTTGAGGAACAAAAAGAAGGTATCTGTCAAAATCATCTGAAAAAGAAATTTCTAATTTTATGTTACCAATATGTAATAGTTTGGGTACACGTGTTTAAAAATACTAAGGATGACTTTTGCTTATCCCAGTTTAATCATCAAAGCAATGGAAATTCTAAAAAATTGTGACAAGAAAATTAGAAAACCAAGTAAGTACCTTAACCAAAATTAAAAAGTATTCAGGTTAGACAGCCAGAATGCTTCTTTCGGATGCCCAGCTACCCAAATACATTGAAAAGAATGATGTTTTTGATTGAGGTCAGTAGAGCCCAATAACACACAGGCATTCCTTCTCCCCCAAACTGGCAAGCAAATAAACAAAAATGCTTTAAGTCTGTAGTTATATACACAGAGATAAAGGAGAAATGAGTCAAATGCCAAGAGAATACATGCCTAAAAACTATTTTCTAAAGTATTTTATAATTGAGACCTTGGGCTCTGCCACCTTAAATAAGGGTCATTTTACTAAAAATTGGTAAAAAGATCAAGTGGAAAAAAAAAAAGGCAGGGGGCCAGAATGTGGACTTTTGGTGGCCTTGCAAGCTACAGTGAACCAGCCTTTTCTTTCTTCTACAATTACAAGTAGTAGCAATGCTAAAAAATGAGGAACTAATTGACTAGAGAGAATGATAGAGAGGAAGATTATCTTGTATCTATCAGAAGCCCTAAAACATCTGGAATTGTTCAATTTAGTTCACATGGGCAATAAAATGGAAAAGCTGGTGGATAGTAATTCAGTGGTTTCCCACTTCATTGTGCTTTCTTTGTATTTTTGCAATCCATTTGATATGTATTTTTATTTTTGAATGCTAAATGGTGTTCATTATATAAATGAAATGAGCCACTTGGTGACTATCGAGACATTGTTTCTACAACCTGCCAAAAATTAGCTGAACAACTGCCATGAGTGATGATGGGGAACTAAGTCCTTGCATATGCTGAAAAAATATAAAAAATAAATTCCATGTGTATTGTATGTCCTTCAATTCACAGCTGGTTAAGCCATTAAAATTACTGCATTTTTTCCAATTTGCTTCACACTGAATGGAATTTATGATTCTATTTGCAAAATTAACATTCACTTCCCTCTATATTTCAGAGGCTGATGATCTTGTTTTCAATTTCCAAGACTACAACATCAACTCTTTCCCCCTCTAGCCCTCTATTTTACACCAGTTTATTCATTATTTGTTATTAAGTCAGACAGGGCTGAGGAGGTGGAGAAATGGAAGTAAATAATTGTGTGACGTCGGAAGGTGTCAGTAGGTAAGTAAGTAATAGTTGGATGAACGGATATACCATCAATGATAGATAGATAATAGGTAGATAAAAAGAGAGGAGTTAATATATAGAGACAGAGAGAATGAGAAAGAGAGTAAGAAAAAAAAAGTCTTCACACACACATGTTTATGTATTTTAATACCATCAGTCAAATCTTGAAGGGCCAATGACCCTTTCTTCCTGGTTCCTCTTATGTGTTGGTTTTATGTTTTTGGTGCTCAATTTATATTGGACAATTATATTAGCTTTATTTACTAGTCTTTTTCTATCTTTCACATTCATAAAAGCGTTTTTGCTTCCTATCCAATGCCCAATTTTACCCATTTATCCCATGTTTTTCTGCAACGATCAGGGTTCAAGTCCATTTAATGGCTCCTCATTTAACCTCAGATAGTTCATCTTATCTTCTCTGAGTGTCAGTGTCTCATTCTTATAAACAAAATCATGGTTACTCTTATTGACCTCCCAATAGGTTGTAAGAATTGAGTAGATGGTAAATGTGAAAATTCTTGTTCAGTAAGATGTGTACTTAAAATTAAAAGAATTCTGAAAACTAAAACCATATATATAGAAGACAGGAAGCAGGTCATTTCAGTCAATTCAATGAGCCATTTACATACATAGAAGTTAAGCAAAGGATCAAATAATGATTTGGTTTGATTTCCTTTGTTTGCCAAACCTAATTTTTCATACGTATTAAAAGGAGGTGAGAATAAATTAACCAAGTATACCTTAATGACTATGTGCTTGAAATGATCACTTTCCTACCAGTTTGGATAGAAAAAATATTCTTCAAAGCATTCATATTGGAATCACAGTTTTGTTTCAACCCTTGGGATTATAATGAAATGTGATTCCTTTTTTTTTAATTAAAGATGGTAATCATCAGTGCAAAACTCAAATACAGTATATATAATATTAATGTGTAACATGCATAAAATACAACTGATTTTTACAAAGAATTATTATGAATATATGAACCACACAAGTGAGTAAATGCAAGTATTCATTCATTTAATCAAGTGCTGGATTTTAAAATGTATTTTCCTAAAAAGATAAACCTTAAATGGATCATATACTATTCAGTTTGTATCCTGGAATATGAAGCCCTTAAATCTGAACATACCATAATAGGATTCTGAATATGAAACAAAGGGGAATTAACTCTGATCTTAATTTAATTTGATAACAAACCAAGGTTTAGAATATTACCCACACATGAAAGAAAATAAGCAGGCATTTGGGAAATAGGGGAAAAATGGACAACCTTAATATTTTGAGACACAAGACATTTGCATATTTTTCAGAAGTGTTTTGAGAATAACAGACATTTGCACATGTTTTTTATATTAAAAACAATTTCAATTGCCAATAAGAATGCTTGTAATTCCCATACCCTCATAGGTAATGTAAAGTTTCTTGGAAGAAAGAGAAATAATCATTCTGTGTTTTTAATAATTACAAAAGCCAAAGGCTGCAGCTTATTTTTCTCAAAATTTTACTTAATATACCTTTTCCAAGATAAGTTTACAAATACTGCTAAAACTAAAGGAATTTAAAGCATTACAAAGCTGTGTACTTTTGTTAGCTCTTAGGAAAAATAGAGAAGTTTTACTATGCTAGCTACTTATGTAGTAAACATATTAAACTGTAACAATAGAAAGGTTATACAAAACAAATATGCTATTAAGGTCAATTATGCCATATGAATATAGAAATATACTCTTCAATTAAGAGGAATTCCTTCTTATACAGGGCTTGGTGATAAAGAAGGGGAAATAGTATTTATATCAAAGTTTTCCTATAGTATGCTTGAGGAATTAACTAATGCTCTTTCTCTCTTTTTAATTTTTTTGATCATTCCATAATTTCTTTTCATGTCATAACAAAATCAGCATTCCATGGGACAGAAAGCACACTCTTTTGTTTTACGCTAATAGCCCAAAAAGGATGTGGGCCATCATGAAAGTCTTGATACTGATAAGTACTTCCAAAGGATGATCTGGCCCACACAACTACTTGTCAGTTTTCTCTGTTACAAGAATGTCAAAAAGGTCTGTAAATTCTCTAGTAAATGGCTAAATAATATGTATCCTAAAGGATTCAGAACTTCCCAAAGATTATTCACAGAATCAACTCTGATTCCACATTTAGTTTGTCAGTGTAGTAGTCAGTGTTCCCATTGACATTGTTTCTTTGTGACTCAGCAAGCAGCATGCAATAATATGGGCTGGTGAAATTTGGTGTAGCTGAATTAAGACATAATTTAGTAAGTGCATATTGTTTTGTTTAAAATGTTACAGAAGTTGTCTGTATGCAAGAACTCAGTCAAAGAAAAAAATTCAAGGAACACATGACCTAAAATTGAATCTAGGGAATGTTCCTATATTGTTAAATAACATATCAAGGTATATTTTGTGTCCATGTTAAAAAAAAAAAAAAGAAGGAAGGAAGGAAGGGAGGATGGAGAGGAGGGGATGGGGGAGAGGGGAAGGGAGGGGAGGGGAAGGGAAGGGAAGGGGAGGGGAGGGAGGGGAGGGGAGGGGAGGGGAACAGAGAAGAGAAGAGAAGAGAAGAGAAGAGAAGAGAAGAGAAGAGGAGAGAAGAGAAGAGAAAAGAGAAAAAAAAAAAGAAAAAAGAAAAGAAAGGAAAAAGGCTTGTGAAAGGCTAAACAAAACTTTTTGCTTAGTATTGGGACTTGAGTTCATGCCCCTGGTATGAACAAGATGCTTCTGGGGAACAAAGTTGATGAAGTTCAGGAAGAAGTACACATGGAGTAGAATGTTTCCTGAAAGTGTGGTTGGGTGTCCCACCTGCTCAGTCAAACAGGGTCCTTTTCATGTGACAAGGTCTCCATTCACAGTTGGTATAGTCTGCAATGTGATTCTTTTTACCCCAAATTGACAAATGCTTTCCCTAAAAGATTCCACAATAGAATGAATATGAGAAGCTTAATAATAGGTACGGTTTTATCCTGACAGACAATGACATTAATTTTAACACTTGATCACTCAGAATTCTAGAAATGTTGATAGAAAATGTGATGAATACTAAGGTCTTTTAAGGGGAAAACTATCATAAAAATAACAATGCTCTGTCTTTATTGCAATTGGACTATTATTATAGTTATCAATTAATAATATGTACTAAGAAATATGAAATAAAGAATGACTTAAATATTAGTAACCTGAGTAGACCAATACAAAGACAATGGTCGGTTTATTTTGGTTTTCCCATCTGTTAAGAGTCCTTAGTAGATGATCCATCATAAGGGTGGTACAGACTACAAAAAATAGGCTAGACTCATGTGACTATTTAGTCAACAAAATCAAATCTCACAAGGTACTAGAGGTTTAGAAACAATTTCCTAAGAAAATGGCTCATTCTCATGAGGGAAATAACCGCTTCCAATTTATTGAATGCTTACTTTGGAATTTTACTAAGAATAATTTCATTTAATATTCCAATGACCCTACAAAAAAAGGCACTTTCAATTCTATTGTAATAATAGAGAAATGGAGGTTTAGAGACATTGACTGAATTGTCTAATTATATTCGTAAAGCTGCAGCGCTAACATCTAAACCAATAATTTGGTGATTCCAAACCATGTGACTCATTCACTCAACTTTTGTCAAGAGAACAAGTAAGCTTGCGTGTGAGGAATAAATGAACCTTAAGGACACTGGGATACTCACTTAGCAGGGTGGTGGTGGCCAGAGGTGGTGAAAGAGGGTATAAGCTTAGTCTTGAGTAAGGAACTTTGAGTGAGGAAAGGGTTAAAGAGACGAAATGAGGAATAGTTGAGCAAGTTGCCTTTGCAGCTTCTCTCAAGTTTGACTTTCTTGCATTTTGAAATCAATAATCAGGACAACAAAAACAATCTTCTTTTTTTTTTCTCCCAGTCTGCACACATTTGAAAAAACAATGAAAGTGAATGTCCCTAATCCTCAAGACTGTTTGAAGATGTTTTCTAATGGCAGAAAGAATGGATTCAACTTGCCAATTCAGAAAAGTACATGTTCTGTCCTAAGATAGAGGATATATAATATACATGGATATAGTAATTTTTATTTTTTTAAAGACTTTATTTATTTGAGAGAAGAGAGAGAGAGCAGGGCAGTGGGGAGGGGCACCTAGGGAGAGGGAGAAGCAGTCTCTCCGCTGAGCAGGGATAATGACTTGATACTTAACTGACTGAGCCGCCTAAAAGCCCTGATATAGTACTTTTTTAAATGGATATATTACAATTCACTGAAAGAACATTATCTGTCTGATAGACAACTATTTAATGTAAATTAATATGAGACACTGAAATTCTAATTACTTATTATTTTTAGTTGCTATAAAAAAGTATTGCATCATTTATCAAGTGAAATTCTTTCAACTACCTCAAAGTCAAATAAATAAAATTGAGCCAATTTTCTAACCTATATATTTTAAATTTATATTTTCTAAAAATGAACTTGAATTTTCAAAAAGTGAATTTATTAATTCACTGCAACACTTGATATGTCAAAACTTATGACAAATGAAATGAAAAACAAACACTATGGTAATTATTGGTTTTCAGTATTTCTTTGCAGTATTTTCTTTTAAACAGAGGAGGTAGAAAGACTTGGACTCCATATAATCCAACATCTCATTTTACAGGAGAAGCAGAAAAGCAGAGCAGCAAATGACTTGCCTGAGGTCATAGAACAGGGTAAGGATTGACACTCTGAACTGTTCAATGTGGGACAGTTTACAAAAATGCCCATACATTTTTTTCCCTCCCATTAAGAGGCCTACTTTTTCATCCCTTGTGCCTTTGCTAGTCTTCTGAGTTGCTTTGGCCAATGTTATATCATCAAGTATGATTCAAGGAGATGTTTGGAAAATGTTTCTGTGTTGGGGCTTGCTCTTTTATTGCTCTTGGAACACCAAGAAGGCTGGGATAGCTTGTATAATAAGACACGTGCCACCCAGTTGTCCTTGTCTCCTTGGCCAACTACCTGCCAAACATCTCACTTATTAGTGAACATATTCTAGATCATCCAATCACTAGTCATTTTTCCATCTATTTCCAGCTAATTGCACACACAAGTCACCTGGAAAATAATAAATACCCAAGAGACCAACAAAAGCATGAGTTAAATGATTGTTGTTTTAAGTCATTACATGTAGAGGTGACATGTTACACAGAGAAAGCTAACTGACACAAATATATATTTAAAAATCAAGGTCTCTGGATCACCTGGGTGGCTTAGTTGGTTAAGCATCTGCCTTCAGCTCAGGTCATGATCCCGGAGTCCTGGGACTGAGCCCCGAGTCAGGGTCCCTGCTCAGTGGAGAGCCTGCTTCTCCCTCTCCTCCCTGCTCATGCACTCTATCACTCTCTCACTCTCTCTCCCTTAATTAAATAAATAAACAAACAAACAAATAAATAAATAAAATCTTTAAAAAAAATTCAGGTCTCACAATGCATCTTTGCAAAGTAACCCAAAATAGCAGATCTTCCACATACATTGTGTTGATAAAATTAAAGACAAATAAGAATCTGTTGCTTAAAATTTATTGGAGCTATTCTAAATCTTTTGGAAAGAGTCCTCATATAGCACTGCTTAGGCAAATAATTCCCACAAAATGTGACAAAAGACTTTTCTTTATTAAATGTATATACATTTTAATAATGAAAAAATTACAAAAATAAGATAACTCAGAAGTAAAGGAAAATTAACTAAGAAGGCAGATTGCTAACTGGAAGCTGGTACATTTATATCTAATAGAAGAGGAAAAGATAATATGATAACACCAAATAGTTCACAACAGCAACAACAAAAACAAAAATAATCAAAATTCAGAGGGAGTTCAGAGAAGCTTAAAGAGTTTACATATTGAAATAAAAAATTGTATTGTTCAATCATGTATATTTTCAGCTGCAAAAAAACCCAGCCCTACTTAGCCTAATTAATGCTGCCTTAAGTAAATATTTAAACTATCTTCAAATCCTTGCCCTTTTATTAGTAAAACTAAAAAGTCAATGTAACCAAGCAGTCACAATAAAATAAATTGCATGCATGCATAAAATACATCTACAAATGACAGTAAGTTGCATGAGCACTAGTTGAACATTTGCCTCAAAACATATGTTTTGAGGCAAAAAATGTCCCCAAGTGTTTGGACATGAGAGTTTCTAAACAGTGGGAGTTTAAGTGCCTTGGAATGCTAGGATAGTTTGGTTAAATAGTAGCTAACAGAACGTGATGCTCAGAGTCTGAGAGACAAGGCATAATTACATTCTCCACCTTTACCACTTTGGGAATTGGGACTGATGAAAGTAATGTTAAAACACATTATTTTCAGTAATGCATATTTAAATTTAAAATTTTAATTTTAAAATTTAAGTAGGTTGGCACGAACATTAGAATGAACACTGGAGAGTAATTATAAGTACAGTTTCCATTATATAAAGTACCAGAATATACCACAGCTAGAAAATAGGATCTGCTTTCTATGTGCTTAATAAGCAAGCACGACAAACATGACAAATTTCAAACTCTATAGGTTAAAGATATCAATGATTCTAGGATAGGTAGGGTTGATGCGCCAAGAAATAAAACACTTGCCAAATTTGAAGCAATGCAAGTAAACAATCTTGGGAAATATAAAATTCTACATAGTGAAGACAGCTGGAGGGGCAGATTGGGCCTGGGGTGGGGGGAGGGGGAGTGTAGGGATTGGAGGAGGAGGAATATTTGCAAGGTGCAAGTTCTGACCCATTTTCCATAAATTTGGCACACTGGTTAGGGGCATTAATGCCCCCTTAATTTTTCATGGACAAATTTTAAATGCTTAAAAAGTTAACCATATTCAGCTTGAAATGTGGTCACTTAAACTTGATTAGCATCCTGGATGATGTTGTGAAGTGTCTCATGCACTGGCGGTCATTTTCCTGTTCGAAGGGAAGTTTAGAGAAGTGATACTGCCATTCTTTTATCCGTTAATACTGTCAAACATAGATTCTCTGACTTTCAGCAAGTTCTTTTTATTCCCATTAGAACACTTCTTGCCTTTTACTATGAAATTTTTTTTTCATTATAATAACCAGCCTTTTGACTACTTAAATAATAAGAACAGTATTATGTGGAAGATTTCATTTTCAAAATTGTAGAATCATAGCAGGTTTTAGCAACTGCCTCAGCAAGCAGTTCTGACAGCACAAACATGTCTGGACATAGAAAAATTAAGGCAAAAAATTTAGTTTGCTCTTTTTGGCTTGCCTTGGTGTCATTGTCATTGTTAGATGCCGCATAACCCAAACCAGTATGATATCTCTAATTCAATATGATATCTTAGTTAAATGAATTTCTAATAGCAGTGGGAATGGACATGTGTACATGGGCACACCTGCCCTTGTAGTGGGGAGAGTTATATATAAAAATATATAAATATTTTTTATGGACAAATTTTAAATGCTTAAAAAGTTAACCATATTTTTTAAATTTTATTTATTTATTTATTTGAGAGAGAGCAGAATGATCTAGAACACAAGTGGCGGAGAGGAGCAGAGGGAGAGGGGGAAACAGGCTCCCCGCTGAGCCGGGAGCCCAGTGCAGGACTCAATCCTAGGACCCTGGGATCATGACCTGAGCGGGCAGTGCCCCTATATCATATGTATATTTTAAATAGCTTTTTACTGATCTTATCACTTGAAACACAGATTACTCGAAAATTTCAAGGCGCCTGGGTGACTCAGTTAAGTGTCTGCCTTTGGCTCAGGTCATGATCCCAGGGTCCTGGGATTGGCCCGAGCTCTGTGTCAGGCTCTCTGCTTAGCAGGGAGCCTGCTTCTCCCTCCCCATCTCCCTCTGCCCCCTGCTCATTCTCTCTCTCTGTCAAATAAATAAACAAAATCTATATATATATATATATATATATATATATATATATATATATATATACAAAATTTCAGAAAGAGGAAAAGAGAGAGAGAGGAGAAAAGGGGAGGAAAGAAGTGAGAGAAAGAAAAGAAGGAAGGAAGGAAGGAAGGACGGAAGGAAGGAAGGAAGGAAAATAGAAGAGAGGAGGAGAAAAGAGAGAAGAGAAAAGAAAAGAAAAGAAACAAATCAGAGTTATAGATAAGAAATATAGGGTAAGTTGTTGTAAATTTTTTGTTTTGGTCCATTGGAAATGAAATCAGTTTTTATAAAGAACCCAATTGCACTCGCTTTTGTGTTTGATCCACTGATTAACATTTGCAACCATTAACTCACTCTCCTGATGGAACCGAATGTCAGATCGTGCTGCTTCCAGAGCAAGGCGCAGAGTTTCCAGCTGTGGATGTAGACAGATCAAAGCATATGATGGACTCTCTACAACACAATCTATCTGGAATACTAATAATAGTCTGAACTACTTGTAAAGAATCAAGTCATTTTTCTCCACTCCTTCAAATAATCAGGGTTTCCTTGTACATGCTATTAATTGATTCAATATGAGGGAGGAATGTCTGAACTTTTCCCATGACTTACACTTACTCGTTTTTTATTATATACATTAGTCTACCTCCAGAGGTTGTTTTAATTGAAGTCAGGTTTTTTGTTTTGTTTTGTTTTGTTTTTCACAAAGATGGAATGGGTACTTGTTATGTTTAGCTTTGTATGCGATGCATTTTCATATGTTTTACAATTGTGTGTCTATGTGTCATCACCTCCTCTGTTTAACTTTGCTGCTGCTTCACTTGCTGACAGTAGAATTTCATTATCTACTTTGAAAAATATTGAGATTTTTCCTATGGATCCCTTATACAGATTGTTGGTCCTATCAGACCCTTCTTAAGATTTTTGAACCCAGTAGTTCAAAGCCCTGACCAATGACTGATAATGATTGGCAGGCTCTCACGCTATGAGAGTCTGAGGGGGTTTTTCCTCTGCTTGTTTACGTGTTTGTTTGGTTTAGATGTGACAGAAGCTGTTCGCTTTTATTTCATTCCTAACTCACCCTTTGCATGTTTATAGTTTTTTCTCTTTTGGTGGCAGTTCTGGAGATTTTTCACTTAAGAAATAGCTTCTGTTGTATGTCTCTTTTAGGGTTTTGGAATGTGTGAGATGCGCTAACAGTTGCGGTGTATTCCCAAAGTCTTTAGAAGAAGAAAAGCTTAACGGGGATAACTCTTGTGATTTCTAGTCGAATAAACATTTACCAGACAAGTGAGATGTACAAGAGCTGTGTGATTGGGGATGAGAGGGCACAGAATAAAAAGATATTTAAAAACAGAGTCTCTTCCCTCACATGGCTTACAATCCATTTTTCTAAGAGGGTACAAAAGATTATTGAGAACTCCTTGTGTGATCATTGTTTGCATAAGCATCAGAGTGGGTAGAATAGTGCCCTTTACACTTTCTATAAGCCATTAAATGAAGGGGAAGATTTCTGCCTTGGGAGTTATGAGCAACTGAGGTGTAGGGCTAATGAATTTTTAAGCCACGAAAAATGCAGTGAGACAATCTTATTTTCTTATTAAAAAAAAAGACTTTAATCTTCCCACTACAGATTTGTCATTGCTAGTTTTAATGTTCTTAGCTGACTGAAAGAGTTTAACTCAGAGTGTTAGCTATGTGATTGGTATTTCATGTATGACATAAATGTGTGTGGCTTTTTTCTTTTGTAACAAATAGGACTAAAAACAAAAACAATGACACAGTAGTGATTCAATAATTTTTCCCTGAAATGATGTCAAATTGGTGAAAACTTACTTCACATCAAAATGCTGTTCTACTACTATGATAGAGAGTAAAGTAGTTAGACTATGTAATTCAGATGATTTTCTTTCATCTCGCAGCCATTTCTGGGAGGATGCATTACGCATTGGCTCCTTATACAATTCAGTGGCCAGAAGGAAAACCTAATGGTCAGAAAGAAAACAGGGACCCAGCTTGCATCCTTCTCTGTTGGGTGTCCCAAGAACAGAGAGAAACAAAACGCAGTGTTCCTCACTTTGTGGTAAGGGTGTGGGAAAGGAAGCTTAGTATGTTCTACACAATTAAGCTTGCCCAGGGCACAAAGAAGTGCAGAGGAGAAGAATTTCTAAATCCCATGTTTTCTCAAACTATTCCAAAATTAAAAAAAAAAACGATGTGTAAGTGCTGGTCTAGCACATTTTTACTAGTTATAAATCTGGAATATTAAGGAAATGGACATGCATATGTTAAATAAACATTTACCCTTTAATTTGTAAGGAATGACTGACAATGTAGGATTGTTCTGAAGCTGACTGTATGGGAAATATATGAGAGTAATATTGGTATGTCTTCAATGTTATCTTTCCATCTGCAGCTATTTAAGAACAATGCACATATTCATGTTTTTCAAATAGTGGTATAGACTTTAAAAACACTGCTGCTTTTTATAAGGAATACTATTTTTTTTCAGGGTTGAAAAAAATATCCTCCACTCAAAGTAGCATACTTTTTACTCATGATTCAATGCATAACACCATTGATATTTTTTAAATGGGTAATGTAATAAATCTTTGATTATTATACACAAAAGCCTATTATAGTATTAGAGTGGATAATACATAATGGAAGAGATAATAAAAATCTAATCAAAGTCAAATCAAAATTAATATTAGAGTACCCTTCTGAGACTCATCTGTTATATATGTTAATATTATATAATAGGTAATAAAATGGGAGCAGGAACAATTTACATTTTGGAAAAATCCTTGAAACTTCATGAATTATTAAATCAGACAGGATTGATTCTTATTTTGTCTCATAATAATGTAAAAATATTTAAAGACACTTAAAGCTGTCAGGGGACAAATTTTCTGAAGAAAGTAGAGAGCATAAATAAAAATTCTGCACAAAATGTCATCTTCTATAGCCAGATGTTGTCATGAATGTAGGAATTTTAAAATTATCATATTCTGAGCTACATTAACAGAAAAGATCACAAAAAATCTTGAAATTTTTGAAACTAAACGCTTCATATTTTTATTGTGTATTATCTGAAGTAATTATCTCTTGTGATGTATTTAAGAAAGATGATAAAGGCTGGGAAAGTTGCCAGTGAAGATAGTGAGGATGTCTGAAGAACTCTAGTACTATTAACAGTCCTGCTTATTGTACATGTAAAGTGTGTGTGTCATGGTTTTGTGTTTTACCATGTAGTAAAGCCATCTAATTCTCACCTGTAAGACAGGACCTAATTTTACTCCTCATTTTACCTCTGAGCAATGATCACAAAGCTATTGCCAACAGTAGAGCTGCTGACATTCATTCAGTTCATTCTGGCCACTGAAGAAGGAACCAAAGGCTATCACCACCCCTTTCACGTTTCTCCAGCTTTTGCCTCGTAGGTATTCATGTTCCCTGACACCAGAAACTTGAGTCCCTCCCTTCTCTTGTTGCTGTCCCTCACCATCTTGTGTGTACTTGGGGCTAGCCCCTTTATGAGTGCACTTAGACACCACTGGCCTCATGCCTGACACTGGCCTCCACAATGTATGCATGACTTGAGGAACACTGTGCATTCACAGGAGAGCACCTCCGACAGCCAGGGCCCCCGCAGATGCTTATGGACACAGGTGAAGCCCTGTCTCCTGTCACTAGCTCACACCATCGCACTCATCTGCAGCTAGCACCTTCAGTTGTGCACCTGCACACCCCCTGCACAACTCCCATCACTGGTTTCTACTGTCATGCATCCATGACAAAACCCAGTGCTACGCCCTGACAGCTGGGATCTCCACAGCTATCAGTGTGCCCAAAGTTGGCCCAGCACTCGCTGTCTACTGGGACTCCCACCACTAAATGTGCTTCTGCAACCAGCCACTGCCACTACATAGGTAACTACAGCTAGCCACCTCAACCAAGGGTGCACACCGCCAAGAGTGGCTACCACTGCTGTCTGCCCCGGTTTGAAGCCACTTGACCTGGAAGCTTCTGAGGACCGCAGCAGCCCTTGCAGCCACTGCAGAGCCTCTCATGAAGAAGCACACAGTTGTTGATATTGCAGACCCAGTTGCCTGACCTGAAGAGACATCAGGCCCCTTAGGACACAAATAAAGTAAGTTAGACAAAGACAAGTACTGTATGATATCACTTTTATGTGGAATCTAAAAAAAACTGAAACCATAGGAAAACAGAGTAAAACAGTGACCACCAGAGGCTGGAGTAGAGGAAATATGGAGATGTTGGTCAAAGGGTATAAATTTCCAGTTATAAGATGAATAAATTCTGGGGATCTAATGTATAGTATGGTGATCATAGTTAATACTATGTTATACACTTACTAGGACAGTAAATCTTAAATGTTCTCATCACAAATGGGATATGGTAACTATGTCATGTAATGGCGGTGTTAGCTAATGCTATGGTGGTAATTATTTCTCTGTATGTGAGTGTACCAAATCGGGGAATCTAGGTGGCTGTCTGTTAAGTGTTTGACTCTTGATTTTGGCTCAGGTCATGATCTCAGGGTTACGAGATCAAGCCCTAAAACAGGTTCCGTGCTCAGTGGGGAGTCTGCTTGAGATTGTCTCTCTCCCTTTGCCCCTCCCCCCACTCCCACTCAATAAACAAATAAAATATTTAAAAAATAAAATCAACTTGTTGTACACTTTAAGTTTACAGTGTTATATGTCAGTTACATCTCAGTACAACTAAAGGAAAAAAGAAATCCTTTTTATGATTTAATTTGGTAATATTTGCCAAAATCTATATTCTTATGCTTTATCTCATTATTGAGAGAAATAAGTGATAAGAAAAAAGTTTTATTCACAAGGTCAAAGTTTCCCCAGAAATCAAACCAGATTGATTACTATGTGCTTATATATGATAGCATTTTTCAAGGACTAGTCTAGAATAAAGAATGATGAAGAAAATAAACTTTTCTTCCCCTACAAAAAAGCTTTTCCTACTGATTGTCAGTCAGAAATCTGTAGACCTGCTACTCTGAATTAGGAATTTACCTAAAAGTTTTCCAACAATGAACCCCAGAATTAAGCCAGGCTCTTACCTTTGGGTTGTAAAGAATTTGGGTGCCATTCCCTTAGCACTCAGTACTTACCTTATACTATTATTTCCTACTACTAGGTATTTGCACTCAAATGTCAACTTTCCCCACCCTAAAAGTCCTTGAGGAAAAAGGCTAACTTTTGTTTTCCAGGGTATACCCAGAACCATGTACATATGAATCACCAAAGAGTATAAGAATTAATCGATGAATAGATGAGTGAATGAGTAAATGAATTAATATGTAGATGTCTAGAAAAGAAGAGTATGTATTTTCCCCTTCTGATCAGCTACATAGGCATATGGAAACAAAGTTCTTTTGCTTATATTTCTTTCGCCTTAGAATTGTAAGCATAAGACAAAATCTTGTAACTCAAAAAGGAAAAATTGCTTTCAAAATTATTTGTAAGAAGCGAAACTACTAGTTCCAAGATAGTGTTTGGAAAAAAAAAATGGTGCCTTTGAGGGTGCGCAAACTGCTCCTGACTTGGTGGAAACGATATGCAAATCCTATTGTTGGTGAGAGACCCCAAGTATTAACAGTACTAATAACAATAAGACAAATAATAATGACCAATTGAATTTGATTGAGTTTACTAAAGGAGGCAGAATCAAATTATTTAAATGAACATTTTCATTTGAATCAAGTAACTGGCACTGGGTGGAGTTTGAAGTCAAGTGGGTTTTTTTGTATGGTGCCATGATTCTTAACCAGGGTTGATTTTGCTTCTCCATTTCCTGAAGAAGACATTGGCAATATGTTAAAAATATTCAGTATAAAATCATTTGTTACAGTACTATCTAAAATAGTAAAAATTTGGAAATAAATTGTCAGCTAAGAGGATAAGTTTGTATACGATGACAGAAATTTCAATGGGATGTTATATAATCATGAAATTATAATTATGAAGACTATGCTTAAAAAATGGATTGTATCAAGTGGACATAAATGCATGTTTGTTTTTATTAAAATCACAGAAATAAATATGCATATGTATCTGAAGGATTATACAAACAAGATATTTGTAATGACAGAATAGGAAATTCTATTTTTAAAAATTATCTTTCATGCCATTTTAATGTGCTTTTTATAATTTTACATGTGATAAAGTATGACATGAAATGGTCGAACTAATAATCAGCCAGGGTCAGTTTGAAAATGAGAAGACTTGCTTTTCATATTATCAGTAAATTGTAATTACTGATTTTTAGATTTTAGTAAATATTCAATGATATTTCCTAAAATTATCACTAGAGAAAATTAAGGAAGGAAAGGAAAAGATCAAGTAAGCAGACTGAAGGTTTTCCTTTGAGTTTTAAAAACTCTTTCATTAAGTGAATCTTACCACAACACTTTCAAGTTGTATTTACACTTAAAAGTGGGTTGGGTAAATGAGGAATATAGTTTAATAAATGAAGTGATATTCTTATGAAAACGTTTGTACATTTTTTTAAAGATTAAGCAAACTGTAGAGTTGCTTCAGTTCATTCCCCTTTGTAGTACGAGAGACAAAAAACCCAAACTTGTGAAATGAAAAGGTTTGGATATGGCTTCAAGGCCGTTTATGTCTTAAGACAAAAGGGCAAAGTAAGCATTGTCCCCACTGCTGTCCCGCAGACCATCCCCATCCTCACCGTGTGTGTGTGTGTGTGTGTGTGTGTGTGTGTGTGTGTGTGTGTGCACGCATGTTCTGTGGATGTCCTGGGGTTCTTCTTAGCGCTCTCTCCCACCACACCTCATCTAGCAAAGCCCTGCCTCCACTCTCTCTCAACCATTCCCCTCTCCACGCTGCAATAGGAATTATCTCCTTAAAAAGCAAATCTCATCACATGTGCCCCTTTTCAAAGCCCCCTTTCATTCTTTTATGTTTGCTCATAAGGTAATTAGCAAAAGTCTCAGGCTGGCTTTTGAAGATTCAAGCTCCTCCCACTCAAATTTCACTCACTCATTTCCCACAAACTTCCCGGCCTTCTTTTGCTCATGTTCTTTCTTACCACATGCTTTTGTGTGCTATTTTCCTTGTGTTTAAAATGACACTCCAATTCTACTTACCTATCTGTTCTTGGGAATGCTCTCTCTCAAGCACTTGCAGAGAACTCTGTACAATATATATACTCTCCAGACAGACAGATAGAGCCTCGGACCCCAGAGGGCTACCTAATGTGGGGGAACCCAAGTTCGACATATCTTATACTTATCACAGCTGCAACTGTAACGCAGACACTAAATCACCATGTTTATAATTATTTGATAAAATCTGTATGTCTCACTAGTCTGTTGGCCTTGTAAGTCCAACAGAACAGGGATGGTTTTACCGTCTTGTGTTTATTGTGAACCCAAAATGTGTATTGATATTGTTTAGGTTGAAAGTGATAAAAAACGAAACTGACTGAAACCTAAAGCAAACCTACAGACCGGTGTGGTTGTGCAAGTAGGTGCAATCCTAGCATCTGCATGAACGAGCAGACCCTCCAGCCATGTGGCTGAGCTGAAGCTTTCTTGGACTCCAGAAGAGACCAGCTTCTGCAGTGTTGGGTCCCGGCGAGGTCTCTGTGGTAGCAACAACAACTCCAGCATCTCCTGCAGCTCTGCTCCTGTGCCAGGTGTTGTAGGAAGAAGGAGGAGTCTTGGTACATTTCCTTGGCTCCATTAGATGATGTGTCCATCTCTGAGCGGTCACTGAGGTCTGACGAAGGAAATACACTGAATGACATAGGCCTGCATGACGTGGTCTGCTTGTGTTGCTGGGGAGTGAGTGGTGAGGAATCAGTCTTACCTAATGCAGGTGGGCTGAGGGGAGAATGGTGGGTCACCAAAGCCCAAACCATAACCTTGTTATCGTACAGAATGTGAAGATTGGGTGGCAAAACCCATAAGTATCCACATTAGCTGGTGCCTCACAGAGCGTAGGACACGGTCATACAGCTTGGCTGATGCTGTATTAAGTCTTAGACATGACCAAGTTTGGGAAAGGCTTTCCATTACAGGTATTTTAGGTACAAGTAAGAACTCAGCAACCATGTGTGGAATAAATGAATAAATGGTGCCTCATAGAAAACTGTGCACTTAAAATGCCACTGAAACGTGATACATTCAATAATGTGAAGTTAAAGATATAGATAAATGTACAATGAAAAACGTAGAAGAAAGCTTAACTTTAAAAAATTATTCATATGTACCAATGCTATATACCAATGCTATAAAATATTATTCTTTAAAGTTTTGAAAAGAATGAACCAATATTTGGCTTTCAAACTTTATGGACAGAAATAAAAACTGTATAGTCTTTCTGGAGAATAATAGGTAATAAGTACAAGGAGACAGAAAAGCTTTGATGTAGTAATCCCACTTGGGTTAAATATCCAAAAATAATAATTCCAAAGGAAAAAATCATCAAACCTTGAAAAAAAAAAGATAATAAAAACAAAGAAAAAAAGGTGTCAGTGCTCTTAGCTCAGAAAATTGGGAGATAAATTATTGAAATGAAATTTTGCTTTTAAAATAATGCATAAATTAGTGAATATTCTTATGTAAAATTAAGCTATGTTACAAACACAAACGTATACCTTCAATTTAATTACAATTTCATGAGAACTCTGCTTGAAATGATTAAAATCGAAAGAAGACTTAGGTGTTGGTAAATGTGTGATGTTTTATAACAAAGGTAATCCTTTTTATGTTTTCTTCTTTCAGTTTGTATTAATATTTACAATAATGTTAATGAAGTGCCTACTCTAATACATATGACACATGATTTAAAGTGGTGTAATGGCCAAACTTGCATTGAAGCTGTAACAACAACAAGCTTCTGCTGTATCTTCTTTTCTTTGTAGATCTTCATACATTTGAAGAATAATGAAATTGTGTCCTTACCACATTTTTTCCCTATTGTCATACATGATGACATAGATTTTTTTCATCTTTGTTGAGATGTAATTGACAAAATCATGTATATGTAAGATGTACACCGCAATGATTTGACATGTATGTATACATTGTGAAATAATTACCACAATCTCGCTAAGAAATCCTTTACTTGATATAGTGAATACATTTTACGTGTGGTAAGCACAAGTAAGATCCGCTCTCAGCGAGATGCCTGGGTGGCTCAGGCGGTTAAGCCGTGGCATTTGGTTTTGGTTCAGGTCATGATCTCAGGGTCCTGGGATCAAGCCCGGCCATGAACCCCACCTCAGGCTCGGCACTTAGCAAGGAGTCTGCTTGGGATCCTCTGCCTCTGCGCGGTCCCCCTCCCCGCTCATGCGCATGCTCACGTGTGCATGCATATGCACACACACGCTCTCTCAAATAAATAAACAAAAATAAATCTTAAGGGAAAAAAAGATCCACTTTCAGCAAATTTCAAGTATATAATACAGTATTATTAACGATGGTCATGTTGCTCTACATTAGCTCTCTATAATCGGTTCACCCTGCATATCTGAAACTTTGCGTCCTTTGACCAATATCTGCCTTTTCCCTCACCACCCAGTCCCTGGCAAGCACCATTCCACTCTCTGCTTCCAGCATTACACTTTTTTAGATTCCATATATGTGAGTTCATGTAGTATTCGTCTTTCTGTGTCTAACATGTTACTTAGCATAATATCCTCCAGATTCATCCATGTTGTTGAAAATGACAGAATTTTCTTCTTTTCTAAGGCTGAAAAATTGTTGCCACTTTTCTTCTTTTTAGATTTAAACCAGCAAAAACAAAAAAGTCTTATTAGGGAAAATACATGAAATGCACTGCCGGGAATGGCCAGCAATCCCTGTACCGAGGTTGAAAGATGACTCCAGACTTTGCCGTGAAAGAGAGGAGAAGGCAAGGGGGTCAATGTTCAGAGACGAAGACCCTTTGCTCTTCTTTGCTCCGGCTTTTATTGGTCCTTCAGGAGAATCACAAATCTTTATCACTGCTTCTCAAGCACGGGACGTGTGACAAGGAGTCTTAATGGAACTAGGAGGATCTGTTTACGGGAAGGATGAGATATGCTAATCTGTGTGTTCTCTGAGTTCTGCTAAACATAGCCTAAGGGACAATGCAGACATCTCTTAGATCACAGGGCGGCTGTTTGGGGTAAGAGGACTTGGGGGAAGGTAACTCCCCGCGCATTCCTCCCGCGGAGTGGTGCACTGGCCCAGCATTCCAAAGGCCCACGCCCTTCTCCGAAACCTTCCATCGCCCCCAGCGGCCTCCGTGTTAACATTTTAGCAAGCCAGGTATTATGGATGACTTCAGGCTCTACATTAACCCCAACAATGCACAATTATATTTATTTTGATAGTGTGCCAAGAAAATCAATAGATAAACCTGTATTATGGGCCAGACTCTGTACTTAAATCATTATCCAACTAATTATAAGACAATTACTGTGATAGTTAATTTTATGTCAACTTGACTGGGCTAAGGGGTGCCCAGATAGTTGGTAAAAACATTATTCTGCATGTGTCTGAGAGGGTGTTTCTGGAAAAGACTAGTATTTGAATTGGTAGGCTGAGTAAAGAAGATGCTCCCTCACCAGTGTGCGTGGGCATCATCTAATCCTTGGAGGGCCTGAATTGAACAATTCTGAGGAAGGGTGAATTTGCCCTCTGCTTAAGTGGGGACATTCGTCTTCACCTTGGTGCTCTTGGTTCTCGGGCCTTCAAACTTGGACCAGGACTCACACCATTGGCTCCCCTGATTCTCAGGCCTTCGGGTAGGGATTGGAACTACACCACTGGCTTTCTTGAGCCTCTGGCTTGCAGATGACAGATCATGGCACTTCTCAACCTCCTGTTGGTTCTGATTCTCTGGAGAACTCTAATACATTTAAGTAAGTGAAACAGAGGGTAACAGATTTATTGATAAGGTACAATATTTTTATGGCTTAAACTTTATGCATCCTTTAGTTCTACAAAATGAATTGCTAGTACAAGTGATGCTACTTTAGTGGATTCCCATGGAATCTAGTAATTAAAGATGTCTTATATTTGAAATATTAATAAATTCATTTAAAAAAATTGAATGCTGGCCCAAGAACTTTTTATGATAATTTATATAATACATTATATCTTATTGAAATAGATATGATAGAGTTTTCCTTCTTGTGTGAATTGCTTTCAGATCTGTAGAGAATAAATAACACCAAAAATCCTTTTTAATGGAGCAAAAATAGTCTTCTTTTAAATTTGGATATAGGTTTCAGCATTTAAAATATTTAATCACATATTAATTTTGTAATTACTATTTAATATCTAGGTCAACTTAAATCTTAAGTCTAGAAGATAAATTTACATTCATTTGTCTATATATTCTCACATATATATGTTTGTCTATGTATTCATATACATTTATATAATTTATATATATATATTTCACATATCTTTCCATTAACATATCTCCAACCTTACTATTATTTAATCTATATCTCTAGAGCTAAGCTAGTTCATGCTTATAGTCTATCTTGCAACTAATAGTATGAACTGGATTGACTGATTTATTTTCTTTAATTTTAGATTTATGTGTACTTCAATGAGCAAAATTATCTACCACTTCCACTATGTTTGATCATGAATATTATTTGTTAATTCATTTTGCTTAGTATGAAAATACTATTTGTTAGATAGATGGGATCTGATATAATAGAGAAGTATATCATAAATTTGATAATATCTCTCACATATGCATGTTTATGATGTGTACAGAACCTCCAAGTAAACTAATACAGGCTTGAGTGGGATATAAGATGTTTATTTTAAAAAATACATATTTTTTTAAATTGCAGTGTGAAGGGATGCCTGGGTGGCTCAGGCAGTTAAGCGTCTACCTTCGGCTCAGGTCATGATCCTAGGGTCCTGGAATCGAGCCCCACATCGGGCTCTCTGCTCGGCGGGGAGTCTGCTTCTCCCCCTGCCCCTCATCCCCTTGTGTTCTCTCTCACTTTCTCAGTCTCTCTCTCAAATAAAAAAATAAAATGTTTAAAAAAAATAGATTGCGGTGTGAAGCCACATTCGTAACTGCTAATTTTATTTTTATAGTTTCTGACTTGAAGAGTTCTGGATTTATAGATGTTCCCCAAGGTGGCTAGAAAAAGGAAAACTAATCTTCATTTAAAATATTACTTTTGGGCACCTGGGTGGCTCAGCTGGTTAAGCGTCTGCCTCTGGCTCAGGTCACGATCCCAGGGTCCTGGGATCGAGCCCCATGTGAGCAGGGAGCCTACTTCTAACTCTGCCTCTGCCATTGCCCCTGTTTGTGCTCTTTTTCTGTCAAATAAATAAATAAAATCTTAAAAAAATAAAATATTACTTTTATTCACATAGTTAGCATTTTTCTCCTTTCCATTAGACTAAAGAAGAATATGTTCAATGTATGAAGGAAGTTTCTTTGAGAACCTAATTTGGAAGACATTTTATTTAACTGAATTTTAAAATAGCATTAGAAAACAAAACTGTAATCAGACAAAAAGTAATAGAAAAGATTGTCCTCAGAGTACATCACTAAATGCTGATTTGATAAAATGAAGACATCTAAGGCACTCAAATAGAAACATGCTCAAATGCAAAACCACATCAAAACTAGGTAAAAACAAATGGATAGCAACAGTTAACTTCAGTAGCAAAAAAAAAAAAAAAGAAAGAAAAAGAAAGAAAGAAATTACACATTCAATGCCTGGGAGATAGAGTTTTGCAACTTCTTTAGTTGATAATATTGCTTTTTGATACCATGATACCCACTTGTATTGAATCCATATATATAAAATTCTTAAATCTATCAATCAAATTTAAAAGTCTGGCCAAAAGTCCCACAGGCTCAATGTTAAATTTCCCCACATTTGTCAAACCCGCTTATATTGAATTTCCACTTACATCAACCTATTAGTTTCCCCAGCAATGTTGTGTTTTTATAGGGCTTTAAACCACTTCCTGGTGCCACAGAGAGGCAGAACAACAGAGTAGTTTCTACCGATGTGCTTTCCTACAAATATTGAATTACTTTGTTTTATCAAAATTTCTGTCTGATCTCTGGAAATTAGATATATAGTAAGCTTGTTTCACTTTCTATAAAGTTAGAGCAAAGTTGACTGAAATTGTGAAGATACTAAAGCTTGATGAAATATTTAACTGTTTCTATCTGTCACATCCTAATTTTGAAGATGGTTATTAAAAAAAAAATCCTGCAAATACTTCAGGATAAATTTCCTATTTTAGAAAAAAAAAGTGAATATATTTATTTTCCTTTTGGATTGTAAAATGTGGTTTGTTTTTAATATATGGGACATAAACTGCAGAGAGTCTATCTTGGGATTATATTTGGCACTAGAGGCCATGGAGTGGCTGTAAAAGACAGGATCTTGTAGAAAGTGTGGATATTGATATCACAATATTTTTTGTTGTTGTCCAACCATTCTAGGGAGGTATGCTTAAATTTACCTTTATTACACTGAAAGAAGGAAACTTCTTGCTGTTGTTGCATTTTGCCTGATTGGAAAGAAAACTTTTACAAAATGTTCCCAAGTTTTCATATTCAGGAGGGACAATTTGCAATTAGATTGGGTTTATTGGATATCATTTGGATTTTTCTTGATTTCCATAAAAATTGTCATTCAAAGTCTGTTTAAGGATTAATCATATTGAATAGCAATACATTATCTAAAGAAGCATCTATTTTCTTTAAGTAAAACAGTTGAACAATCAAGTTCATTGTGAACACAGTCATATTCCAAATGGTGAATGTCTGATGAAAGATGAGTAAAACAATTTAAAGGGGAAAAAGTTTCCTGTTTTTAGCCAACATTTTCCAAACTGCATTTTATGAGGTGTTAGTGTTCTGTAATAAAGAGTCTTCTGAATCATTTATATACTAAGATGGAAATTTGTAATGTGCATTAGAAACATAAAAGTTTCAGAAATATTCTATAATTATCAAAATTAATGGTTCTGATGAACATAGTTCAATATTAATGTGTTACAGAGACAGAAGACTTCTAGACATCACTTAGCCCAACTCCCTAAAATCTCATTAACTGAGATTGGTCCGAGAAAGGGTTAGCTAGAGTTATACAAATGTAAAAGGATGTCTTTATATCATTGTATGTAAAAAACTGACCATTCAGAATTTTGTGGTTTGAAGCCTGCCTCTGCCTCTTGGGTAAGAGTCTTAATCTTATGTACCAAAGTTGTTTTTGTTGTTGTTGCTTTTAATCTACATAATAGGGATAAAAGTTGCCTATGTCCTACAATTGTTATGAAGAATAATAATGTATATAGATGATGTAGAATACTGCTTAGAATATATATATGTATTTATATTTAATATATAATGTATATAATATATATTTAATTTTTATGTATTGAATAATTATATTTATTTGATTTAATATATATTTAAACTTAATATATATTTAATAATATATATGTTATATGTATATTCTCACTTATATTTAATGTATTTTATTCCATAGATTACTCATGAGTATTTACTATATGAGTATGTATTATTATATAATTACTATCCAGAGTTCTGAGGTTACGAAAGGAAGCAAAAATCTGGTCTTTATAGGACCATTTTTACTGACATAATTCTTATAAGACTGATCATTCAAAGTTTGCTGTCTGTTTAAAATTATTTACTTCATCAGTTGTATTTAAGTCTCTGTAATTGGTGGACAGTGTCTCAAGAAACTAAGAATACACTACATATTTTTTGTAAAGATAATTTGTGAATCTTGAAAAGGTTGTAGGAGTTCTTGCATTTAATGAAAGTGATATGGTAAGAAATGTTCAAATTATAGTTGAAATTATTCACAAATGAAAATATGACTTATTTATACTGGTTAATATAAAAGAAGAATGTTGGAATAAAGATGATGACAATAGATGGCTATCAAAGGATCAAGAAAGATAGTTGATGAAATTGATGAGACATTTTACTGCTCTTTAATGACTTCATTGACAAGTATATTCAAAGTCATGCTCAAATCAAAGACAAAATGGAAGAGTTCATATAGCAATTACCACATAATTTAGTTAGAATATATATATTCTTTACATATATACATATTCTCTAATCAATATTTTATTCATTCTTTATTCTAAGAACACTGAAAACTTAAATTTAGTTAAATGCAATGCCAGGTAAACTTAGTTTCACAATTTTCCTCTTGTTTTTCAAGATAGGTTCCCGTAAACCTTTATTTTTCAGTATTTATTAGGAAACTTTTTTACCCATGAAAGACTTTTCGATTTTTCTGATGCAAATTGTACTCTGGTAGAAGAGACCTTCAAAAAAACTTAACTTAGCTCAGAAAATGGTAACTAGTATATGGCAAATCTCGTGAATGGGTAAATATGACAGCTTTTTGTATTCACTGTTTAAATGACTGCTTCTACATACACTGATTCATAATCATATAACAAACATCTATTAAGTGCCATCTACTGCCTATAATGCCGATAAGTGCAGTAATGGGATAATAAGAATAAATAAAGTACAGTGCTGGTACTTGTGAAATTTTCTAGCATGTAGGGGAGATTGACATATAAATTATACTTTGATTCAAGCTATCAGAAGAAATGCACAAATTACCATGTGAGCAATAAAGAAGGATAACTCTTCTAATCAAAGAAATAATATTCTCTTAACATAATTCAAAGAGCCAACCTCACTCCTACCCTATGGTTAAGTCTATATACAATTTATTTCATTAACTTATTCATCCAACAATTTGGGCATCTTTTAGTGCAGGAGGCACACATGTGAAAACATATTACAATGTAGTATAACTTCAAGAACATAGACTACTAATTAAGGCTGCTTTAGACAGTAGAAAGAGACTTCAGAGAGGACACAAAAATGACATTTGAACAGTCTCTGGAAGAACAGGTAGTTTTTCAAATTGGAGACAAGCATCTGAAGAAGAGGATAAAGAAAGTGCCCTGGGCAGATGGGGAGAAACATGTGCAAATAAAGGATGTGAAAGATCAAGTGTTTAGGAAAGTTTTATCACACTTTAAAAAAAAATGGCATTATTTCCAAGAAGAGTTGCCTAAGTAAAATTTATAACTTCCTGGTTCCTGCCCAACTTATAAATTCCAAATTAAAGAAGATGTACCAGAGATTTGATATAAGCCCAGTGACCTATTCATCATGAAATGTACATTTAAAAAATAACATGAAACGGATATTATTTTTCATCTTGTAATTGAGGTGTAACTTACAAAAACCATGCTGATATTAAATATTCTGCTGCATTATTTTTTTTAATTTATATAATCACTCACATAACCACCAATCAGATCATGTAGACAAAATTTTCAGCACACCTGTCCCCTAAACTCCCTTTCCCATTCACTACCTACCTACCCACCCAGTGACATCATGAGTCTGTCTGTGATCATCATCATAAATTAGCTTGGGCTCTTTATGAAATTCATTTAAATAAAATCACACAGCATGTATTCTGTTGTGTTTGGCTTCTTTCAATCAAAATTATATTTTGAGATTCATCTGCTTGTTGCATGTATCTGTATTTTTTAAAATCTGTGTCATTTTCCATTTGTGAATATACTGCAATGTATTTATCCTCTTTCATGTTGATGCACATTTAGGTTGTTTCCAGGTTGGGGCTGTTAGGAAGAAAGCTGCTGTGAATAGCTTTATCGTGGATGTCAGCAGACCTTTCTATTGGGCATACACCCCCAAATGAAATCCTGGGTCATGTTTAATTTGAGGAAGTATTAAATGTCATTATCTTGGAAATTGAAATTTGCTTTTATATTTCGACACTGTAGAATATTACGGAAAAAGAAATAATGCTTATGGTAGCCTTATTGCTTTGCTAAGGCTGTCATAGAAAACTACCACAGACTGGGGCGGTTTAAACAACAGAACTTTATTTTCTCACTGTTCTGGAAGCTGGAGGTCCAAGATCTCAAAGTGTTGGCAGGTTTGGTTTTTTTCTGAGGCCTCTCTCTCTGGCTTGCAGATGGCTGACTTTTCACTGTGTCCTCATATGGCCTTTGAACAGTGTCCATGTATGCCCGATGTCTCCCCGTGTGTTCTAAGCTACTCTCATTATTAAGGACATCAGTCAGGTTGAATTAGGACCCATCCTGAAGGCCTCCCTGTAAGTTAATTACCTTTTTAAATGCTCTATTTACAAATGCAGTCACACTTTGAGGTTCTTGGGGGTTAAGGTTTCAATCCATGAATTTGGGGAATGGAAGGCAATTCGGTCCATAGTAATAGCTTAGTCCGATTTGCTATGTTCAGATATTTATTTTTAATATCTAAAAATATCTCTTGACTCCTAAAAGAAGAATTCCATGAATACTAATTCATAGGCCTAAATAGATGTGATACTTCCCTAAATACTTTTAGAGAATAACTTAAGGGCAACATTTGATAAAGCGTTGAACTCCTTATGTACCAGTGAGGAAATTAGAATTTCCTCAGATAGCTACATCTATATGGAAGAACTATTTCCAATTATAAAGAATTTTTATTTTAAGTCATATGATTATATATTGTGCTATGTAAAAGTATAAGCATTGCTTTATATCCTACAAAACAGAGTTAAGAAAAATGATGTTTTTTGATCTCACACTAGGTTAGAAAGGAAAAATAAATTAATGGAGATCCTAAAAAAATGAATCTTCTGTATGGTGTATATACATTATTTCACCTTATCTCTTTCAACACTCAGTGATAGAGGTTATTATTATGTCTATTTTACAAATGTAAGAGCTAGGGACCAGACTGGTCAAGTGTTCCAAGGTCCAGTGGCAACCTCTTTGCTTTTAAGTCAAGGAATCTTTTTACAATATCTAAGTTTTAATTCAAATACACATATTTCCATAATGTTCTTGGAACATCTGGCCTTGTTCATTGACAGTGTTCTTTCCAGCAGAAAATATATTTTCACTTACCTGGGCCAGAGGCAATATTGTGTGGTGAAGATAGAGAAGTAAGATAGAAAATGTCCCTGTCTTTGTGTAGCTTATAGTCTAGCATGGAGTTACATAATGTTAGAGCCAATACATATATGCAGTAAAACAATATTGCAACAAAGTAACTATAGTATCTTCTCACAATTGAACTTAAATTATATTCTGGACTTTAATTTATTAGTGCACATATTTTCTCTGAGGATTCATCTAAATTCTTGAGATTGCTTGGTCAGTTCAGACTTAGCGGTCAACATAATTGATGTGGTGGTGGTGTCGAAGCATCCATGCTTGCCATTTCTTGGGACATCCTCAGTGGTTTCCTTCCAGCTCCACTCTCTGTGTATTTCTGCTATATACTGTTCCTATCTGTTTTGGTACAACAGTTCTCTAAGGAACATCTATGTTGCTCTGAGGTATAGGAAACCGGTCTGCAGCATTCTAAGAGCGAGGGACCAGAAGTTGTTTCAGGGTTGAATGCCTAGAAATATCAGTAGGACTGTTTTCATGCTCCTACATCATGGTGTGCGGTGAGATACTCTAGGATTTGGTCAGTTTCCTGACTTTATCTAGAGACCTAGCCAGTTTCCTGAGCTCCTACATTTCCCAAGCTCTTAAATTTCCCAAACTTATGCGCTCTTCCTATTGCTTACTTTGCCTACCTACCCTCACTCTGGGATTCAATAAGGCTGAGCGCTCTTGTTACTACTCCAATTCCTCTTCTTCCATTCTAGAGTCTGAATGAACTTTGTATAGTCATGGGCAATTGGATGGGATGTTGTGATGTTTGCTCTCACTCATTATATGCTTTCCAGGTGGAAAACTCTCTTTGTTAATATGTTAAAATATCACCCCATAATAAAAAGTAACTATGGAGCTTTAAGAAATGTGTGTTGTATAGCAGAACTGACCTGGATGAGAGGCTTCGGAGAGTTTCCAGGAAGATTCAGAGAAACTGAATTTAGAACATAGCTCTAAAAGATAAACAGGAATTAACTGGGTGGAAGTATTACATGTATATGAGGTTGTTCTAAAGCCGGGAGGAGGTCAGTGATTTTGAGAAGGCAAAGTATGTCTGGAGGGCAAAAAGCAGTGGGGAAATACCATGCAGGACACTAAAGGGTATATTATGGATATTTGGTCTTTACCCTAGAGGTAATTGAAAAGTGTTACTAGTTTTAATTAGGGAAGGGGGTAATCAGGTGTGATTTTCTAAATAATCCTTAGAGGGTAATGAATTAAAAGGGTCCAAGGCAGATGCTGAGAAGCCAGAAACCATTTATAAAAACTAGTTCCTTTCCAACAGCAACAACAATAATAATTATGCTTTGGAAAGATGAGATCTGAGTATTTACCAGCTGCCAAACATTTTTAATGTACCTTTATGTATTATCCTATTGAATCTTCACAAAACAATGAGCCTCATTTTAAAGGTGAGGAAAATAAAAGAGAGTTTGAATAATTTAAACCCAGGCAATCTGCAGCCAGAGATCATAAGCTCAGCAAGCACCCTGTTTTGTTTCAGGTAAATGAAAATTCATTGCAAAAATACCTTTACTTTCTCATACCCCATAATCAACAGCAGACATGTGCAAGACAGGTATAAAGAATTAAAAATAGAAGCTTTCAAGAACATAATTTTTCTTCATGTAACTATAAAACATCTAGAATGTAAACCTAAGTAGACCTAGTATAATGTTGACTAGTAACTTGGCAAGTTTTACCTTTTGCTACCTTCTCTATTTAAAAACACCATAATTTTATATCTATATTAGTAATACAGAATATTTTCTCATTACTAATGTTTAACTCAAATTACTAAAGTTGAAGATTCGGCATATTTATCAATTCTATTAATTCATTATTTTGAGAATCCTACGGTATACAATGTTAAAAAATACTCATATGCCACGTTATGTTGAACATTTATCTCTCTAAAAATGAAATCATTTACTTTGAACAAAATCACTTTATATCACTATATTATTCATTATTTCCAATCTCATTCAGTACAGGTTAAAGGTGTAGCATTCTTCCAAGTTAAAATAAATAGAATACAGGAGGAAATCTAACATTTTGTGAGTAAAATGATTCTTCATCATAAATGCCTTGCATCATAAAATATTTAAAAGTACCAGAATATACCATTTTACCATTTTAACTGCAATCCATAAACACAGGATGTGGAATCTCAGAGGTGTTCTTGTTTAATATCAACAATTGAAAAGTGAACCACAACATCTGCTGTTTGTGAATTTTCTCCCCATGATGTCTATTTCAGTTTCAAACCGGGTTGTGTGGGGGCTGAAATTTTCCTTTTAAGATGTAGCCTGTTTCCTCCTTTTTCATTTTGGGCTGGGTGATGCTATGAATTTATATTTGACGATGAGAAACTAGTGGAAGGAAAACACTAACATCTTCACTGAGAGAAGTTAGTAATAGAGTTTAGTAAAAACCTTTACTAAGAGCCAAGTATCTTAAAATTGATTTAATAGTTCTATGAGCAATCCAACTCTATAGCATAATGACTCAATTTCTGGAAATGTTCCTGATTCAATTTTCACACACACACACACACACACACACACACACACACACACACACACACACACTATTGGATTTTTTTCCTTTAAAAAGATGTAAAAAAGCGTAAAAAAAAACATAAAATAGCATACACACAGCTAAGGAATGAAGACATTCTGACATAGTTGTATCAGATCATTTTATATTTTTTGATAAATAAATCAGTACAAATAATATTGTGATCCTCTGTGTTTCTTCTCCAGTCTTATGCCCCAGAAGCCGTTATTATAATTAAGTTTGAAGTTAGTCTTTCATATTTCATTTCATATAAATATCACAACATATATATCTACATATATGCATAATATTTATTTTTAATTGAGACAAAAGGATTTCAAAACTATACAAAATGCTCTGCACTTTGCTTTGTTGACTTATGTTATGTCTGAGACCAATCAAAACTTGATACATATAGTTCTGCTTTATATAATTTGACAGCTGCATAATATTCTAGTGTTCCGATATCTAACAGGTATTCTTCCATTTCTCTTCTGATAGACGCTGAGTTACAATGTTTCAATAAAAGTCCTTCATATGTCTTTTTGGAGCTAGATGATAAATGTTATTTATAACATATTCTTATGATATACCCATAAGGGTAAATTTTAAGTCATTAAGGCATACACATATTCAGAAACAATACATAACAGTAAATTGTTCCCCAGAGTAGCTGTGGCAATTCTCCCAGTTTTCCTTTTCTTTATGTGTCAATATCTTGTTATTTTTTTCTTGATATTACATTGTCCAATTTTGTCTATTGAGCTTTCTTTATATATACGCATCTGAAAATATTTAAAAAGCAAGTAATTAAGGACTGCATTTAATTTTGTAATAAATCATTATATATTCATCTCTGTTTACACTCACTCACTGGGTCTACTCATCCGGTCTAATCATTTTGATACAATCAATATACTATGTGACTCCCAAATTCATATCTCAACTCTAGCTTTCCACATTAATTCCAGTTACGTATAGACAATTTCTATCAGACCACTCAGCTTGCATGTCTAATAGCCATTCCAAACTTCACTCGTTCATGTCGGTTTCAGACATTTTTTTCCCAAAATGGACTTCTCTAACGATGTTCTCCATCACAGTCAGTAAAAACTCCAACCTTTTAAGCTCATCTCCCGCCATCCCTTACTCTTTTACTCTTAGATTCCACATGAAATTAATCATTAAGCACTGTTGACTCTACTTTCAAAATACTGTGGGTGTAATATTCAGCCACTTTTTCATATCTCCACCCAGCACCACTGTTCTAATCCACAGTTGAAGAAACCATCATCTCTTCCCTGACTATTGCAACGGACACCTAAATTGTCTTGCTGCCTCCATCCATGCCCACTTACTGTCTGTTCTTAAAACAATAGTGTTCAGCCCAAACATAATTCACAACTTATCATTCCTCTGCTCGAAATCCTCTAATTCAGTCTAATTAAAATCCAGTCTTTGCGTGGTGTTCAGGGTGATCTCGCCTCTATTACCTCTCAGACCTCTTGTGCGACAACTTTCTCCACCTTTGTTCATGCAGCTACAACTACAATGATCTCTTCCCAAGAATATTCCCATGTGTACGCCTGAGGCTGGAACATTCTTCCTCCAGATATGTACAATATCTACTCCCATGCGCAACTTAGCTCCTTACTCGAAAGCCACTTCAGAGATGCTTTTTAGCCCCTATATCTAAAATTTCAACAACCTCTCACACACCCAAAATATTATATTCCCCTTCCCTGCACTAGTTTTTTTTTTTTTCTTCTCCTTAACACTTATCAATAGCTAACATGTAACATATCTTACTGGCTTCTCAGCCCGCAGCAGTCTGCCACATGACAGGCACACTCAATAAATATTCCTTAATTTCATGAAACATATATTTTAGTGAATGTTACTATCTTACTATAAGTTAAAAACCTTACTATATTACACTTAAAATATATAAATTAAAAATAATTTACCTATTTATCAAAGTTGACTTTGGAAATGAGTTTCGGTAGTGACTTTACAGTATCTCCGCAGCATGATTTTTAACTCAATTGCCATTTACTTTAATAAGTATCAGGTGTTTTGTTACTTTTTTATCATTTTATGTTGCCTCTAAAAGAAGATGCAGACTTCTTCCTATTTGGACATAGTGAAATATTTCGCATACTAAAGTAAATATTTAAATATATAACCATTCATATCTTTTCACAATGTTATTAGACAGTATCCAGCTGTATCAAGCGTGTCTGTGATATATTAGGCAAAGGATATCTTTCATGATGTAAATAAGACATATCATTACAGTTCCTCTGCTTTCTGAAAAAGAATGCGTATTCAAATACATTTTCCTTCATATTTAGATGATGCAAATTTAGCCAAACAGCAGTTATCCCCTTGCTAAAAATATTACTTGAATATTTTGAAGGAATATTGAATGTATCAAGTAAATTGAGAACACATTAACAAGAAATAGATGCAAGTTGAATTTATTTGGAAATGAAATCACTTAAAATACCTGCTGTGAGACAATCATTAGAGCATAGTAAGCTGGGGTCTTTGGTTCAGTTTTGCTCACAGTACCTAACTCATTATAAATTTACCCAGATTTTCTTTAATTTAATAGCATTTACTCGTCCCCATCATCCTCTGCCTTTAAAAAGAAGTGAACCACAAACTTTTGATTATGATCTTGTAGCCATAGAAAACTTGGAAAATATAATCACAATTTAAAATTAACTCTTTGTCTTTAGGTTGAAAAGAAATGCTTTGAATTGCATGCCTTCGCTTAACCACAGGTGATATTTCATAAGTTTAAAGTAGAGTTTCAAAAAAAAAGGGTACTTTCAAATAATTTTCCATGCCTTCATTCAGCAGGTAACCCAAACCTTCATAATCCCCAAATGCTGCACTTCAAAGTTATGCTCAGGAAAAAAATATTGAAAAGAACAGCCTCTCTTTCCAGTTGATTTAAAACATCACTAGCTTATTTTCAGTACACATATGGAGTTACTTTTAAAAAGAAATCTTGGAATATTGCCAGGCTACATACAGGAAAGGCTTTTCTCCAGAGAGAGCTAAAATTCATTATCTGAGCTTTGGGACACCCATGTTCCTTCAAAATTTGGACACATCTTTGTTCCTCCATGATTAGTGAGAGAAGTTTGACTTAAAATAAGAGACTGCCTACTCAGTGTGTAACTAGAGTCTGAAGAATCTGAAAGATTGTGTTATTTTGAATTGAAACGTGTTAATAATTATACTCTTAAATAAAATAAAATATTATTTACATGATGATAGTTTTCAAATAAACTACAGAGTAATTCTTTAAAAACCCTGAAATTATTTGCTAAAATGTAACACTCATTATGTGTTTATCAGTAAAATAAGTTAAATTTTGGACCCTTTATCTTCTTTCTCTCCTCATTAAATGGTTGGCTTCTCTCATTTAAGTCCATGTGAATACTTCTTTGCAGGAGAAAAATCACTAAATCCGAGGAAGCTAAGGGCAATATATTTATGTCATTATTGCTGTTAGTGACCATTTCATGGCAATAAATATTTCAAAAAATTAGATCCATTTTTGATGCATAAAATAAACCTAACAAAGTGGGAAACAGTACCTCTGCAGCATGATTTTTAACTCAATTGCCATTTAAACAGTGTTTATAGTGAAACAGTATTATAAATTAAGAGAAAAAAGTAAAATCGACATATGAATCACTAATAATCTGTAACATTCCAATGTAAAATATGACACAGTGATAATTATCTTCTGGATTCCTTATATATGTTTCCAGTACATGTAACACTTTTTGGCTTCCTTTTTTATTTTTATTTTTGGTGAAGTAGTAAAATCAAAATCCTCATAATTGATAATGAAGAGTCTCTCACTACAAAACAAAATTAATATATATTAATATAAAGCCAGTTAAGTAGACACAGAACATGCTTTCTATAAGGTACACAGTGCCTTAGATTGCGGTGCATCCATAAAATTGAACAGGTGTTACACAGAACATTATTTTTAAAATATCAATCCTACACATAAAAAAGAATGTGTATTTTGTTGTATGCTGAATAAAGAAGCAAAGAGTTTTGTTTATCCCCATATTTAATCAGTCAGGACAGAAAGATGTAGAATTCCAGAAACTGCCCAAATGAAGGAAAAGTTTGGCACATTGAGAGTGTATTTTATATCACACGTGAGCATTGCATATCATAGGAGTTTTTAACCACTTTAATTTTGCCTACAAAGAAGGCCCACTTTCTGTAACTGCATAATTTGATAGCATCAGGTCTTATGAACTTAATGATGAATGATTTCAAATGGAACCAAAGCATAAGTTCTACTGAAAAGAGTAATGGTAGAGCTGGGATAAGATTACTTCTGTAAAATGAATTAGAACACTATGAGCTGCCATGTATCAGTGATAAGTCTAGCATATTTCAGTACTGCAGCTATTGGAGAAATGAATCTGAATCACTTGAGCATCACAAATCCTAGGTCATATTTTTATTTCCAGCCTCACCCTTTGTGCTGAGTCCAAGTATACAACTCCAGTTGATTTCAAATGCAGTAGATGAGAGACAGAGAGGAGCAAGGATTGTTCTACCTCAGCAATTCGTGATCCCTCTCAGGCCACTGATTTTGAAAGAATATGGAGACCTTGGCATCTAGCAGAATAGCACCAGCTACTCTTTTCTGTGCTACTCCCATGAGGCAGCACAAACGTTTATCCAGTTTACCATTGCAAACGATTCTCTACGTCCAGAAAATTACAACTCTCTTCCTCTCTTCACTCCAAGGACTCGTAAAACCTAAATTAAACATAACTGTCCAAAGAATTATTTTCAGCAATGTTAACATTTCAACAAGGGAAATAAATGGAACTATGTGATTTGAATAATTTTATAATATTAAATAGAACAGTATTTTGTAACATTTAACCATCATTTATTATTTTTTGCATTGTGATTTTAAAAATATTTTATGGGTCTAGGGTAAAGCTATATAGTATATTACTAAAACATGTGTGTTTCTGATTCTAAAATTGTTAAGGCTTTCTGAGTAATATTTCTTTCATGTTCTTTATACATAAATCCCCCTTTTTCCTTTGAAGAGATTCTTCATTTCCATTCAAATAGAATATGTATTTATATACATTTAAAGGACAGATCCAGTCCTAACAGTCTAACAATGTGTTTTGGTGTCCAAAATATTTTATACTAACCTATATAGTAGTGCTGAGACTTTCCTAAGTGAATACTCATAGTTTTAATAACCATTTTAATTAAAGTATCACTTCCTTCAAAAGCAGTGACTGAAGTCTATTGAAAATAATAAATTAGATTAGGAAACTTTAGATATGTGTACAAAAATAACTAACATTTATTGAAAACTTACCATGTTCAGTCATTATACCATTACTATACACAACACCTCATTTAATTGTTGCAACAGTCCTGTGAGTTAGGCATTATTTTGCCCTTTTTATTGATATTGAATCAAAGGATTACAGAGGAAATAATTTTTTTTTACATTATAAATCTCATTCATATAAAATCCTGGAAAAGGCAAAATAAATATATAGTGACAGAAGGCGGATTCGTTGTTGCCTGGGATGGGGGTGTTTGGAAATTGACTGCAAAGGGACATGTGCAAATTTTTGCCTTTAATATCGGTAGGTACATAAATTACTCAAGATTACAGGTGGAGCAAAACTGGAGCTTGGACCCAGATCTATCTGAATTGAGAATTCTGGTTTTGACTATGTTTTATCACTTCTCTGTTCTGGTGATACAGTATTTTGAACTGGAAAAACTCTTAAGGTATGATTTCTAGGTAGAGAGGGGGTGTTTTGGGATTGTAGTTGTTCAATAAATGTTTATTTCATTGGATTTATAAAATATATTTTATTCTGAAATCATTGAGTCTCTTTTGTGGGTCAGCCATGTGCTGAGTGCAAACAAAGATAACTAGTATGTGATCATGGTCCTAGCAGAATGAAACCTCTACAGCAGAGGTTAGCAAACTTTTTCCGTAAAGGGCCAGATGGTAAATATTTTAAGCTTTGGGGGTCATACAGCCACTCAAAACTAATTGACTCTGTCGTTTTTCGCATGAAATTTGCCACAGAAAATCTGTAAGTGAATGAGCCTGACTATGCTCTAATAAATCTTTATGAAGGACTCTGAAATTTGAATTTCATATCATTTTCAGGTGTCAATAAATGTTCTTCTTCTCATCTTTTTCAACACTTTAAAAATGTGAGAATCTACCTTTGCTCTCAAGCCACACTAAAACAGGTAGTAAAATAATAAAATAAAATGAAATAAATAAAACGGGTATTAGGCTGGATTTGGCCGGTGAACCAAGCTAGCCAACTCCTGTTGCTGCTTTGTAGATGTAGAAGCACTGGCCATATGTGGCTACTGAGTACTTAATTTTAGCTTGTCCAGATCGAGATGTGCTGTAGGTGTAAAACACACACCAGATTTTAAAGACAATACAAACATTTTTAAATGTCTTATTTGTAATTTTTTTATTGATATATTTTGAAATAATAAGATTTGGTAGGAGTTAAATATGGTATTAAAATTGGTTCACTTGGTTCTCCCTCTTTTTATTAAAGATCGATTGATTAATTGATTTTAAAAAGAGAAAGAAAGAAAGTGAGCTGGACGAGCGGCGAGGGACAGGGAGAGAGAGAGTCCACAAGCAGGCTCCCCAGTGAGCATGGAGCCAGATGCAGGGCTAGACGCCAGGACCCTGAGATCATGACCTGAACCAAAACCAAGAGTCAGCCGCCCAACCGACTGAATCACCTAGGCTCCCCTTTCCCCCTCCCTTTTTTAAACATAAGTCCTAGAAAATTTAAAATTATACATGTAGATCACATTATATTTCTAAAATGGTGGTTTAGAGGTCAACAGATACTTACTATGTATTTTTAACAATATAATTATTTATTAGATATTGAAGTAGGATAAAAAAGGTCATTAGAGAAAAATTTTTTAGAACTTGATCAAGTTTTGAAAGCAGACTAAATATTTTCAGTATAGAAAAAGAACCAAGGCATTTAAGGCACAGATATGTTTGGTATTAGTGTGTGTCTGTGGAATGAAAAGTCATTTTTGCTAGAAAATAAAACATAATAGGAAAAATGTAAAATCAAAAGGTGATGCTCTACCAATTACTCAAGATCAGATCATGAAGGTTTTGTTTCCCATGCTGAGGATCTTAAATTTTACCTGAAAAATGAAGTCACTGACAGTGTTAAGTAGGGGTGGATGCTGTAAAATCTTTAGGAAATGTGGTAGGTGAGGCGGTAAGAGGGAAATAGTAGTCAGAAATAAGTCTCATGTTTCTAGCTTATGTCATCAGGTGAACTATAATGTCATCTGAAGAGAAATAAAATGTAGCAGTAGAAAATTACATCTTCTTTGTAGGCTATTTACTTGCATACTTGTCTTGTACAGGGTGGTGTATGAGTAAGCTGAGAAAGTGGGGAAAAGTTCAAGTTGAGACCATGGAAACTTAGCAATTGAATAATAATAATTTTTCTGATATGTGGACATTTTAGCTTAAAACTCAATAGGGGTCATAGACTCACAGATCTTGAAAACTGCAAAACAACTTACAAATTGGGAGTCAACCCCTTAACAGCTATGTGAGTGCTTTGACAAACATGCCTGTCAAATAGGCATCCTTATTAAGACTCAACATTTCCAGTAACAAGAAATATATCACCTTTTGGATCTAAAGACACTTTTGACTATTAAAAAGTCATTTTTTATGATTAAAATTAAAATCATGAACCACTTAGTATCCTTCCACAAGCAATACCACCACCACATTTAATTTCAAGAGTCCCAATCAGCTATTATGTTTTCTAGTGATTGTTCTATTGTGTGAATGAGGTAATCTTTGATGATTAGATGCCCCCACAGACAGAATTCTTTATTGGAAGAGTAATCAAAATATATAGAGTTATGCATGTGAATTTTTCATTACAGTAAGCAAGTCAGAGAGCTCATGTCTTCAAATGCTAATGGCACATCTCTGCCTGCCTGGGATATCCTGCAAGCTCTTCCAGAGTAATATGTCAACAAAAGATTTTTCTTCTTCATCTACAGAAATGATATTTCTTTCCCTTTTATTGTATTGGTAAATGACACAAGCATGTCCATCTGGCCCATCAAGATGAAAGAAACTTGTGTCATTTGTGTCTTTTGTTCTCTAACTATATACTGTCCTTTCAAATCTTTCTCAATTCCTTTCCTTCTATATTTTTTGCAAACATTTTATTATTTCCTAATTGTTTTTATAGTCTTCATTATCTCCCCAGCACAGATCTGATTTTTCAGTCTTCCTTAGTGTAAACTTTTTGATTTTTCATCATATGGTCTTCAAGAGGGGTTTTCCAAAACATACTCTTTGTATCCAGTGGTTTCTGTGGAGGGCAGTGGTATCAAGGGCAAGGAATTGGAGAGAGAGGAGGGAGATCCACCTTCCAAGCTTACCAACTCTACTTCAGTGAGTACAATTTTTTTTTCTTTTTTCTTTTTTGGCCACATAAGTAAGATTTTTCTTTGATTAAGTAGTTCCACTGTTTAGAAACTTGGCCAAATATTTCAGTCTGGCTTCAAAATATTTACCCACTTAATTTCCCTCCTTTTTCACACCTTTTGCAATGAGGTTGTAACAGATGATAAAATGGAAGATTCTGTGGAGAAAAAAATATATAAAAGATTTGAAATGCAGAATTTACTGTGGGGACACTTAAGAGTTTTGCAACTCCAAGACCATTGGCCAGATCAGGGAACTAGGAAGGGTTACGGTTGAGAGAGAGTTGTAAAATCACATTCTTGAAGTGAAACGGACAACACTGCTATTCCCCTCTCCAAATAAAGACGGCTGAGGGGCACTACAACCTTACCTTATGCCTCATGATGGGGTACCCAAGGCCTGTGCAAAGCATCTTTTATGTATGTGCCCCTAAACCTAAGTGAGACCAGGGAGAGTGGAGTGATGCCCAACTCACCCCTGGGAAAGCAGTAGGTTAGAAGTGGTGGTGTTAATAGTTCTGCCCTCCACCATTCTGTCCTACCTTGGAAGAAAACCTGGTCCACAAAGGGACTGCAAAGTAAGCCAGGAGTAAGATGGTTAGAAGCAAGAGTGTTGCAGATTTATGTTCCCTGAGGAAGGACTTGGAATTTCCCCAAAGTCCCTCATAAAAAAAAAAAAATGCTCACCCTAACAGACCCCAGGCTCAGGGAGTGTGAAGCCACCCAGAAAATAAAAACTTCTGTTCCATCCCCAACCCCTCCTACCTCCTCCCACTTCAATTCTACAATGGGAACCAGAGAAAGTGAATGGGGAGAGTAGACACTGAATATCTCACTCTTTCTAGGCCAATTATGGACCTTATCATGGTGTGAGAGGAGAATATGCATTAAGTTTGACTAAGAATAAAATGTTGATTAATAAAGTGGACTAGATACATTCTAATTGCTGAATTGAGGCTCTCACCTGAAACTTAAAATCGTTTTAGGACTTTTACTGAAGAGTTAGCAGCAATTTCAGAAGAACTTTTTATTTGATCACAGTCTATAAGCTGCGTATTTAACCAGCATTTATCTTTGCGCGCCTGGGTGGCTCAGTCAGTTAAGAGTCTGCCTTCGCTCAGGTCATGATCCTGGGGTCCTGGGATCGTGCCTGGCATCGAGCTCCCTGCTCAACGGGGAGCCTGCATCTCCCTCTCTTGTGCTCCCTGCTTGTGTTCTCTCTTCCTCTCTCTGTCAAATAAATAAATAAAATCTTTAAAAAAACCATTTAAAAAAAAAACGATTTATCTAAGGTTTGTTTCAGTCACACACACATGCACATGCACACACACATTTGTATATCATTTACCTTTTGGAGAATATATTATGCATTTGTATTTTTCCTATAGCTGCCCTTTGTTCATACTGTTTGCTGACTTCACATAAGGTATCAAAGTGCACCAAGAGCCAGCTGTACCCTCACTTCCTCCATGACAGACCCTTCCTTCCCATACAGGCTGTCTCTGTGTCATCAGCTTTCATCTGAAATTTGGGATGTGTCTCTAAAAGCCAGTACTACAGCCAGAATGCTGAAAAGATAGTGTATGTCACCTGTCCTCCAGAAGCTCACAATCAAATGGGATTTGTTTGTGAAATATAAAGAAGTTCAGGAGAGGAAAAGATCCATTGTTTTAATTTTTTTATTTCCTTATTTCCCAAAAAGTGAATAGTGAAAACTGCCTATAAAAATAAAATGTGTACTGTATTTAACTTCAGTTCATTGCAATTATTCTGATTAGAATAAACTTTTTCTTCCTCTCTCACCTGGATGGGTCAAAAGTAAAAATTATGAGCTCAGTTTCCCACAAAAGATAATGGCGGAAAAAAAATGAATGTATTTCAAATATAGCTAATAAACCCCTATTGGTATTCCACTTCTCGAGCAATCAGATATTCTTTAGCTGTTAATAATATAGAGCACGATTACAATAGCAATCATAATAATAACAACAGTAACAATTTAAATTTTATAAAAACCTATTTTCAAAGAATTAAATTACTTTGGTGTACAGTGATAAGCAAAATTTAAATCTAAAAGCACTGTTACATGATCCTTAATTTTGATTACCTATACTTTTTAAGTCTCTGTTCTCTTTTTAAATTTTCCATACTTGTGATTGTTTCTTTGGATTTTCACACATTTATCCAATTTTAATCTCAATATTTTAGAAACGCATATGAAGGTCTACTTTCCTGATTGAAAATGATAGTTGTCTGTCCAATATAACTACTCATATTTATGAGGTCATTTTTTTTCTAAATCAATGTTAGTAAAACAAAAATTTGTTCACACAGAAAT